>NC_039288.1:18228965-18511465 GCF_003368295.1 Carassius auratus
AAAATCAGGCCAAACGTTGAGATAGTTTGCTCATCTCTGCTTGATCTCGTGCTCTGACAGGCTCTGTGTTATGTGTTCAAACCTGAGCCGATCTCTGAACAATAGCACACTGGGTGTGTGTGTGTGTGTGTGTGTGTGTGTGTGTGTGATGTACTAAAGCCTGCAGTTTCCCTCATGCCTTTGATCGTTTCTTGCTTACATGCAGCATTAATACAGGCTTGACATTTCCCCAGGTCACTTAGAGATAATTAGTCTGAGATCACACACACACACACACGTTTGTTTTTGTGTAAAGTGTGTTCATCCCATAGGCGTAATGGTTTTATAATGTACAAACTGTATATTCTATGGCCCTTCACCAACCCTACACCTAACCCTAACCTTCACAGGAAACTTTGTGCATTTTTACTTTCTCAAAAAAACTCATTCTGTATGATTTATAAGTGTTTTGAAAAATGGGGACATGGGTTATGTGCTCATAAGTCACCCTCTCCTTGTAATACCTGTGTCATACCCATGTCATTACACACACACACACACACACACACACACACACACACATACAGCATCTGAGCTGATGTAGTTGGTTAAAAACTGTCAGACAGACATGGTAAAACTGTCTTTTATAATAAAACACACTTTTTATTGCACATAAAGTTTAACACTTTAATTTAATAATTTATAATAATTTATCTATTTATTTATTCACATATGGCCCAAACATTCATATGCATGTGAATTCAAATGATTCATATACATATTTGCGATAAATAACATAATAAAAGTATGTGTCACTTTTTCAACACTGAAAACAGACATTATAGTGTAATCAGTTTTCTTCTCGGTGTTGTATTTTGTTAACTAGAACTAAAACTATTAAATAAAAATCGGTACTTGAAATAAATCTGCACTAAAATAGGCAGAAACTTCTTTTTTTTTTAAATTAAAATTAGAAATAGGAATTTGAAAAACTAAAATAACAAGCTAAAAATAATATAAAGCTATATATAAACTAATAAAAAAGACAAAATCCCATAACAAAATTATTAAAACTCAATCTAAAAATAAGATGAAAATAAAACAATTATTACATTGAATTAAAAAATATTAATAAATACTATAAATAACACTGAAATAATAGACAAACACATATATATATAAAATAAAATATTTATATTTCCCATTTTAATTTTAATTTGAAAGTTTCAGTAATTTTTGTTGTTGTTGAACGTTTATATATATATATAATTTTGATTTTATTTTATGTTTATCTTATTTCAAGTACTAAAGTTTTTGTAATTTTTTTGTTTTTGTCATTTTTATTAGGTTTTGCTTTTAAAATATGTCTACATAGTTTTATTAAGTTGTAGTTATTTAAGTACATCAACTTAAACTAAACAAACATTAGAAAATGTTGTATTTTTTAATATATATTTTAAATATTTTATTTTATTTCAGTTAATGTTTATCTTTTTTTAAAGTAATTTTTTTTAAATAAAACCCCCGTTTCACAGACGGAAAGTCATGCAGGACTTGGAACGACATGAGTAAATAGTGACAAAATCTTCATTTTATAGGTTAACTTTCCTTTAAACACACACGCACACACACACTCACACACACACACACACTCTCAGTGATGCTTCTAGATCCTTCTATACGTATCTTATATAATCCATCTGCATTCATAAACCAGAACCGTTTAATATTGCGTGTAAAGATTACATTGGGAAACATCACGCACATATCTGTTTAATTCGCTTTAATTATAACTTCAAGTAGCATTACAGGCATTTACACGATGAATTACACGATTACAGTCATGTAAGTATGCAGGACAATTGCTCTGAATGGCTGAATGAGTGAGGGTGTGTGTCTGATGCTGAATTTGTACGTGTGTGTGCCTGTACTGTCCTCAAACACAGGGCATTTCCCACAGACTGTGTGTGTGTGTGTGTGTGTGTGTCTGCAGAGGTTGACTGAAAGGTTAGAATCTGCTGCGGTCAGATCTGTCAAACACACACAAGCATGACAGAATGAGACGAGACTCAAGTGAGACAATGAAGACCCGTTCACTATAATGATATTCATAAATACATCGCCTCTGGTTGGAGGAATATTACGCTGCCATGGTGACAGGATGCTCCTAATCGTTCTAAATGTAGAAGAGCAACGGAGTTCACACCACAACTACAATAACGCCACAGAGGAACGATATTATGGACTTTTATCTCACAATTTGAACTTTTTTCTTGCAATTCTGATTCTATATTCTATAAATTATATATTTCACAATAAAAAAAAAATTCAGGAAAAGCAGGAAAGAGGGATCTAAATTCTGAAAAATAAAGTCATAATTACAGTATATAAAACATTTAAACTTTAAATTCTAAAAATGTTTTTTTTTTTTTATAAATAAGAATTATACAGTTGGAATTACTTTCAAAGCATTTTTTTTCTTTATCATTAACAGCCAATAAGAATCCAGCCTGTTATTAAGAGCTTGAGCGGCCAGCAAAGCTCTCTCTCTCTCTCTCTCTCTCTCTCTCTCTCTCTCTCTTTTTCTCTTTCTCTCTCTTTCTGGTCCTGTTAAAGAGCAATTATTTATATACTGTAATTTCTCAGCAGTTTCATTCAAAAAAAAAAAAAATATATATATATATATATATTTATATAATTAAAACTGTTTTCTATGTGAATATCTGTTAAGATGTAATTTATTTCCGTGATGCTCCGCTGTATTTTCAGCATCATTCCTCCAGTCTTCAGTGTCACATGATCTTCAGAAATCAGTATAATATTCTGATTTGCTGCTCAAGAAACATTTCTGATTATTATCAATGTTGAACACAGTTCTGCACAACATTTCTGAGGATATTTTACATTTTTTTTAATAGAATGTAAAAGAAAGTTCAAAAGAACAGCATTTATATGAAACATTCTAAATGATGTGAGACAGTTCCTTAATGACATCATCAATGACTGGGGCTCCTGGTTGGAGGAATATAACGCTGCCATGGTGACAGCCAACATAACATGAGCTGCTGATGCTTCACGGTGTGTGTGTGTGTGTGTGTGAGAGAGAGCTGGAACAGAAGGAAATGAGGAATGAGATCACAGACCCCCTAAAACCAAGCAGTGGGGTGGTCTGTCTGGAATCTCTGTTACACTTACACACGAACACACACACACACACACACACCTCTAATTTCCTTACTGTAAAGCTGAAGCATGTAATTTCTCCACCATATAAGCTTAACCAACACTCCTCCCATCTGTCATTGGTCAGTCAAGCAGTAAGCCACGCCCCCACAGGCATGCCATTGGTTGAGTCGGTGTTGCAGTGATGGATTAGTCATGATTTATTGCTCATCATGCTTATTAATAATTGTCTCAACACTCTATAATCGATCAACCTCACTCTATTAAGAACCAAAAAGTCTTAACAGAAAAGTAGATGTTAAAGCTGCTGATGCTTCACAGTTAGAAACTTTTTTCTTGTTTTAATTAAGCATAAACTCAATTAATTTTGATACATTTTTTTTTTTTTTTCAGAAAGTAATACTTCTTACCTTATTCAATTTTGCAGGATGTTCAGATATTTGCACTGGTAAACAAGACACTTATAACGGAGTAAAAAGTACTGAGTTGCATTGTATATATATAAAGTAAAAATTATTTATGATTGACATTCTGCATTTAAGAGACTATTGAAAGCATTTAACCAATGTGAAGAATTCAGAGGAATTTAGGGGCACACACACTCACTGTAGGGGACTGAAGGAATTGTTCTGCCAGAGATGAGAGAAGAAGGCTTTGCCCACGCTAGCAACGTCAGCCAGAATATCACACACACAGAGAGAGAGAGAGAGAGAGAGAGAGAGAGAGAGAGAGAGAGAGAGAGTATGAAAAGAGAACGAGAATGTGCATGTCAAAAGAGGATAGCGAGTGATTAGTTGTGTGTGTGTGTGTGTGTTGTGATGAATGCGTCTTTGTCTGGTTCACGTGGCAGGGCAGATTTGCTGGACCCGTGTGACCCCTGACCCCCAGCAATGAGGCAACACTTGACTGCAGGATAGAAGAGCTGCTTTAGCAGAGAGAGAGAGAGAGAGAGAGAGAGAGAGAGAGATGAATTATCATATAAATGATCCCTACATCATATCGCTGCTGCCTCGCTGTCAGTCAGAACTGAGCTGAATTACATCAGTTAATCAACACAGCAAACATTTCATCAATAACATGATCTATATACAGTATCACACCATCAATGATCTGTTTTATTACGGTGACCTTCTGACAGGAGAGATCAACCCTCTTTACCGTAGTATTAGTGACAATAAAGTCACTCAAGTTACTTTGATTTTAATGTTTCTATCTTATATACAGTTAGAAAGGTCAGTAAAATTACATTTTATTTTATTAGTAAATTAATACTATTGGCAAGGACACGTAAAACTGATCAAACGTGACAGTGAAGACATCTATAATGTTGCAAAAGATTTCTTTTTTTAAATAAATGCTGTTCTGTTGGACTTTTTTATTCATCACAGAATCCTGAAAAATAAAAAAAAAATGCATTATGGTTTCCACAAAAATATACATTTTCTTAACTGTCACTGAAAAATAACCAGAAACATTTCTCGAGAAGCAAATCAGCATATTAGAATGATTTCTGAAGATCATGTGACACTGAAGACTGGAGGAATGATGCTGAAAATACATATATTCACATAGAAATAAAATATTTCACAATATTACTGCTTTTACTGTAATTTTG
This sequence comes from Carassius auratus, assembly GCF_003368295.1. Taxonomy (NCBI): domain Eukaryota; kingdom Metazoa; phylum Chordata; class Actinopteri; order Cypriniformes; family Cyprinidae; genus Carassius; species Carassius auratus. The sequence goes on from NC_039288.1 coordinate 18,233,743, forward strand.
ATCAAATCAAAGCAGCCTCGGTGAGCAGAAGAGACATCTTTCAAAAACATTACAAAATACAAAAAGGTATATGTCATCATCATAATAAAGATGTATTATAAAAGCAATAAACCATGAAAGGCTATGCATTACTGTGATTTTACCATGATTAAGAGTTGTTAGATGTTTGGAGCCTGACATGATAAAATCACTCTTATAACACAATTCAAGTAGACAGTAAATATGAATATATCCTAAATATTGATAATTTTATTATTTTAGGTTTAATTCTTTAAATGATCATTATAATAATATTCTAATTATTATAATAATGTTTTTTTTGTTTGTTTTGTTTTTACAAATGTAACTGCAGAATGCAGTGAATAGAATTAACTATTCCAGAGAGCTGAATAGCAATAACAGCACTTAACTTTCAACAGTTTACACAAAGTACAGAAATAAAGGACGTTTATATGACCACAATTGATCCTGAAGAAATACAACAATGTCTGGCAGCTGAAAGAGAGACAGAGAGAGAGAGAGAGTCAGAGACAGAGAGAGAGAGAGAGAGAGAGAGAGAGAGAGAGAGAGAGAGAGAGAGAGAGACAGAGAGAGTCAGAGACAGAGACAGAGAGAGAGAGATAATAGTGACCACACAAAGGAATGCTGTGGGTGAGCGGACGGAGAAATGAAATATCTGCTCATGTAAATGCTCTTTTCTATGTCTGTCTGTCTGTTCCAGCAGTAACGGCGTCAGTCCTGAGCCTGTTTGTGTCTCATGTTCTCAATAGTCTATTGTGGCGAGAGAGAGACGGAGGGCAAGAGACAGACGCACGTCCTTGGTGCTCGGGCTCCAGCGCTGCTGGGTGGGAGAGACAGAGAGGAGGTTCTGGCACCAGTCAGCCTTCATTCACAATTACACACACACACACACACACACACACACACACACACTTAACAATCCGCGCCACTCAAGTATGCAGACAGACCCAAATGCCGCTTATCCAATCAGATTTCAGAGCAGTACATGTTTGTTTTGTCAAGAATGTTTTGGAACAAGGACTGCATCCCACAGTGCAATGCGATCAAATCAACCTCTCATGTGATGCACGAGCTCGAAGTATTTCTGACTGAAATCTGATACGTTCAGTAAAAATATATTTTTTTTTTTACAAATTTTATCCATGTTTAAGTATGAAAGTGACTTCAATTCATAATCTCAGATTTAAATACTTTATTTCCATAATATTATCAATAATAAATAAATAAATTCAAATTAATATAAAATAAAATAATCATAAAATAAAATATTTAAAATGTTTTATATTAATCTATAAAATAATAATTATTGCTATTTTAATGTAAAATATTATTAACAAAATAAAATACTTAGTGATGCTTAATATATTATTACTATAAAACAATAATTTATTTTAATATAGTAATAATAATTTAATAATAATAAAACAAAAAGTATTTAAATATAGGAATAATAAAATAATTTAATAATAATATAATTATAAAACAACAATAAATAATATTACTATTTATATTAGGGATATTTTTTTCAACATTTATTTTAATATAAAAAACTTACATATTTATTTTATTCATTTATATAATATTTTTTAAAATAACATTTATTTAAATAGGTATTTACATCTAGCATAATAATTTAAAGTCATTTGCTTATTTAAACAACAAAAAACATGTACCTTTTCACATACTTAGTAAAAAGTGGTAGAAAAATTGTCATATTTTCATGTATATAATTGTACACTGCACTATTTTCCAAACACTAGCTGTGATTCAGTGATGAGCTGCAGTTTGAAAGAGTGAAAAAGAGACCGTTTAAGTTAAAGTGATGCTGAAGGCTGATGCTGTTTTCTCCTCTCAGTCTGTCAGACACACACACACACACACACACACACACACACACACTGAGTGGGAAATGTGAACAGCGGTGTGCTGTCAGCGCTCACCGTCACACTGTTTCTACTAGACAGGAAGCTGTTATTCACAGCAAGTCAATTCATGCAGTTGTGCTCCTGCCTGCATGTGTGTGTGTGTGTGTGTGTGTGTGTGTGTGTGTGTGTGTGTGTGTGTCATTCTGGATATTTTCCACTCATTATCATATCATCTATAAGTGAGGGTTCAAATGAAAAAGTTACAAAGAGCAGAATCCATTGAAAACTTGTTGCATGTGTAAAAGGAACAACTCACTCTCACTGTCTTTGTTTTCTTGAACACAAACGGAGACGTTTAGCAGGATGTTCACGCAGCTCCATGCAACAGTGACCAGCATCTGCTAAACGAAAAAACAACACCACCATAAAATTCAGATACAGACTGAAATGTATTAAATTCAAGTTAATTTATATAGCGCTTTTCCCGATACAAACCATTGCAAAGCAACTTTACAGAACATCAAGTTTCTAGAATATATTTAGAACACATAAAAACCCTACAGGGACTTCTAAACAAACAAATAAAATAAAATAGAGAAATTTTGCCTTGGCGAATAAAATAAGTTTAAGTACTAAACTTAAAACTGAAATAAACAAAAGCAACTAATAAAACAACTAATCCATTAGCTAAAATTAAAATGCAAATTGAAAATATATGTCAAATAATCAATACTAATTACAATACTAGTAAATAAATAAATAATCCTAAAATAACACTGCACCATCCTAACAGAGGAAACATGATCAGTATATAGAGTATTTCGTCATCTTCACAGGATCTCTTCTGCAGATTTGTGTCTTGTTTTGCGCGAGACAGACAAGAATACATTTTAACAGTTCGCTGGTGAGAAACATCAGAGGTGTGAAGACACAACCGTCTCATCAGCAGCAGCAGCATCTGACTGAGACGTGTCCATTTATTCAGGAATATTCGCAATTAAAGTCAAAATAAAGAGAGAGAAAAAACAACAACTCTTATTCTGCGGTGCATTGCAATATGTTTCATCAAAATATTGCTTCTCAAGTAAATGCATCTTCATTTATTATATTTTTTTTGATCAGGGATGGGCAGTTTAAGTAAGCCATGCAAAGATTGCTTCAGTTTATGATTTCAATACTACGTTTTTGGTCCGGCAGGTGAAAATGGTCACATCTTAGATCACGTTTAACACTGAATATGAGCAACAGTAACTGTGATTCTTGACTTAGCAAACATCTCTAATCACTGTCGCCTGGCCTGAATTAATCATAAATCTCCGCTTATGATTTGTAAGTTAATAATGTCACTTGTTTCGCACTAAATGCTGATAAAATCCACCATCAAAGACTCAAAACTAGGACAGAAACCACAGTGACGGCGAAGGCAAATAATCCTGCCGTTCACACAAACACACACCTGTGTGTGTAATAACTGACGGCCGGCCAAATCAAACCTGCTCACGAACAACGGGGTTCGTTGTAGAAGGGATCATGTGACTGCGGTGTTGGGTTCGAACTTTCATGTGGAGCTGCTTTAAACATGCACACACACACACACACACACACACACACACACACACACGTTCACTCATCGAGGCACATGCCACCTCGCAAATCAATGAGCTGTGTGTATGTGTGTGTAGCTGCAGATGTTTTGAGAACCTCCTGACCTGCCATTTCATCAGTGTATATGAATGCATGGGTCGGCCAGCAAAGGACTTGAAGAAATATTCGAGGTTATTTTCGACTTTAAATGTTAGTGTAACGGAGGCCAGATATAAGAGTAATAAGCACACATACATCACAGAGACGTCTATTTGACATCAGCAAGACGTATTTTTTTTTGAGTGTTTGCTCATCTATTGACATTTCCTATTAGATGTCAAATAGAAAATGAAATTATGTTTCATGTTTATGATTTAGAATGCATGTAAAACTGACATCTTACTGACGTCTATCAGATGTTTGTGTACAGGAGATGCTTTCTAGATTAAGGGATCTTTAAGAGAGATCTTGCAGACATGCATGGTATCTGGAATGAATGCTAATGCACATAGCAGATGATTGTTGTTACTGATGTACAATTCTTCACAGATATTTGATCAAAACATATTAACCACAGTTTACAATCATTAATTGGTTATGATGAAATTAGGATTTTTTTTCATGTTATTCCAATGCATATTTCATTATTTAAATGAGCGCACAAACCATGCTGTTTATGTATGCACATTACTTCATAGCGAGACCAGAAATGCACGAATAGCATACGAACAACATGTAACATTAAAGAGCGAAGGTTTCGAAGGCATGCATCTTATAAAACATTAACCACGAGTAAATTAAATAATAAATGTTTACTTTGCATTACAAACATAACACATTCCATTTTTTTTGTTTTATTATTTTATTTTTATTATGCATGTATTTTCTGTGAATGCAAACATGTATTGCTCTTCTATAAAGCTCTTTGTAAACACTGTTTTGTATAAATGAAGCTATACTTACATTTGCATGTAAGTGTCTGGGACATGCATTGTCTGGGAATCGAACCCATGACCTATTGCCACGCTTTACTGTTTGAGCAATAGGAATTTTAAATGTTAATTCATTCACTGAGTTGATGTCAAAAAAACACATAGAGTTGATGTCAGAGAGACGGCGGCGATGTGTTTTTCGGACGAGAACGAGATACTGCTGCTGTCAAATTTAGAACATAACATGAGGGCGAGTATATGATTTTTTTGGGTGAACTACAAACATTTTTCTCAGTGTCTCTCCATCGAGATATTAGGGTGCGCAGATCAACGCTCTCACACGCTCTGCAGGATGAAGAAAGAATCCTCTTTGAGTTCCTCCCTGCTCTTCTGTGCTCCTGGTGTTGGCAGGCAGGGCTTTGGGATTTGGAAGAGGATCAGGCTTGGCTGGAAATGAAGAGAGGTTTGGGCTTTAAACGGGGGTGGGGGGCTCATAAGACACGATGAAAGTGGGAAAAACAGAGAAGATGAGAGAGAGGGATTGAACAAGAGACAGAAGAGAGAGAGAGAGAATTCCAGGCTCCAACAGTAACACGTTATGTGGCAGAAAAACAGAACCATTAAACAGTTCATTCAGGAAGTGAACAGGTCATGACATCATTTCCTCGTTGGCAGGGGCAGGATGTGGGCCGAGGGTATACAGATCCTCCAGAGATCGACAAATCGCTGTAAATTTATTTGAACACTAAAATGAAAATTTACTGAAAATGTACACCCCTACAGGTCATCAGAGATGTAGATGAGTTTGTTTCTTCATCAGATTTGGAGAAATGTAGCATTGCATCAGATTCTCATCAATAGATGCTCTGCAGTGAATGGGTGCCGTCAGAATGAGAGTCTGTAAAAACATCACAATAATCCACACCACTCCAGTCCATCAGTTAATGTCTCGAGAAGCCAAAAACTGCGTGTTTGTAAGAAACAAATCTATAAAGATGTTGCTTTTGGCCAAAAAATAGTCCATAATTCATAATAATGCTTCCTCCAGTGAAACAAATCCATCTCCTGTTGCCATCTCACATCAAAATCCACCTACATGTTTGTTTCTGAACTGTTATTAATTGTTTTATACAGTGCTTGATCTGTATGACTTTTCTGGAGAAAGTAATATTATGAATGGAGGACTCATATACCATATGCTTGAAACTAAAAAATACTTCTCAAGACATTAACTGTTGGACTGGAGTGGTGTGGATCACTTGTGGATTATTGTGATGTTTTTATCAGCTGTTTGGACTGTCATTCTGACGGCACCCATTCACTGCAGAGGACTTATGCACCGGCCATCATGCAAACAATGCAGTCTGACGGACACTTGCTCAATCACACACACTTTCTCTCTGCAGGTAGCTGATCTCTGTCCTCCTGCACAGCTGTCAGATCGCTGTGCTTGAAGCCTTGTGGCAGCTGCAGCAAGCGTCCAGCAGTGTGTGTGTGTGTGTGTGTGTGTGGAGCCAAATGCTTCTTTGTCATCTACAAACAATAGAAACAATCAGGCGACACACTCACCCCAGACACGGCAATTAATCACACAAACAGTGCTATGGAGATGATGAGGATGATGTAAGGGGTGTAGAAAACAAAAGGGCTGTTAATAAAGACATGAAGACAGCACATTAGAGCCAGGATCTGCTTTGATAGGATTTATATACATTTTCGGTTTTCATTCTAAATTCTAAAAATAAAGTTTTAGTGATTTTTCTGTTATTTGATTATTAGTTACTGCATGCATGTGATGCTCAAGAGGAGTTTGAATGATATAGTATTTCTTGTGGATTTTAAATGTGTGCATTCGTGCTTTCTGAGGTAACATTACCCACAATCCATTGCACAACCAGGTTTAATGAACTTAGATGATAAGGCATTTTTCCGCAATGTTCTCAAAATGTTCTTTTACATGTTATGGAAAATAACTTTCTTGTAAAGACACATTATTTTAATACTTTATATAACAGTTGGAAATGTTTACATATTATGGACAGTAAAGGCAGATGAAGCAGAATTATGTGTGTGTGTGTGTGTGTGTGTGTGTGTCAGTCAAAAACTTAAATTATTAGAATCCTAAATTGATAAGGTTATTCAAAAAGCTATATTTTATAATATATTATATTGCATATATTTTTAATATTATATATATATATATATATATATATATATATATATATATATATATATATATATATATATATATATGATTATTATTAAATATATAATAAAATATTATGTCTTACCTTAATAGTATATAAATTATAAAATAAAATAAAAAATAAAACAAAAGGACAGCAAACATCACTCTGAGCTATAATCATAAAAAAAAGCACAAACACTTCATGTTACACCCCTTTCAGTTTATTTTCAGTTTCATAAAAAACAAAACAACCGCTGACATCTTTGAATGAGCCCAGATCTATAGTTTGGTCAGCTGACAAGGTTGCCACATCTGCTCTGCATTTCAAGAAGATGCAAATGAAGCTGATCTGCATTCAGTAGTCTGGTGGGTCGCACACAAGAAGTCAAAGGTCACATGATGCCTGCTGCTTGAACTGGGCGGAGCCTAAAACAAACCCTGACGATGCTAAGTTCAAATCAAATGAAACTCTAAAATAAAAAATAAAAAAGCAACAAAAAAACAACAACAACTGAAAACGTGTTTGAAAGACAAACATGCACTCACAGAGCATCAGCTATTCAATATGCATGTACTGTATGTGCTTAAAATAAAATCACTCTATGAGGGGAAATCTGACCACTAAATCAAAAGAAAAAATTACAAAATCATATTTTGCATGAATAAAATCGAAGTTTTTATCATGCAAAATATTTAAATATTTTTTTCCTTTAAAATGAAGGATGGAATATGAACCAGATTCAACCCTCATGTGTGCGTTTGTTTTTTCATCTGGATTCTTGATGCAAGACAGAAAATACACAAACCCCAAACCGGCCAGCAAACCACGAGGTTCTGCGCATGTTTCCTCCACTAAATAATGCTGGAGGCCACAGACTACGCAAAAAAAGTTCAAAAACACTTCATATGTTTCTCCTCATCGACTAAAATTCATATTCATATGCCGTTTACAAGATTACATGTACTGTAGCTTATTTATAAGTAACTAGATGACTGGCTTGTGATAAATCAATATCAATGCACACAGTCGTCAAAGCCAGAGAAATTGACACGTAATAACTAGATATACCGTTAAAAGATTCGACCACCATCCTCGGCAAACAAATTTAGTTCAAAGTAAATTGTTTTAAATAGAACGACTTGCAAAAAAAACGACCACGGCAATACGGCCTATATACTCGATAGCCTTTAATTTAATTTCGATTCATGCTCGATTTTTTATGTTTTTCGATATCTCATGTTGCCTATTTAGGAAGCTGAACATTGCAGGGCAATAAAAATAAAATCATCTTGGCTGTACAGGACTTTCTATGAGCTACAGATTAAACTCGCAGGGGTTTCGAAGGCCACTATTTTCTCCCCCAAAACTGATTCTACGAATCTCTCTAAAACTGTTCGACTAACATTCGAAAACCTCCACATGCCGTCGCTTTTTACATACATGTTTATCTTCTTTTCTTTTTGAATTTTTTTTTTTAAAGCAATCGCCTTAAAACAGTGCAAAATGAAAGTAATCCTGTGCAACAGATTTACGACTAAAAACAAACAAACCTCATTCGTGAAAAACGAGCAGGTGAATCATTGTGACGTTACGAATGATTCGCGCTCTGCTTGCATTTCACAAACGGAGCCTATTATACGTACATTGTAAAAAAAATAAAATAAAAAAAAACGCAACTTTGAGAGAAAAAGAAATAGTTACAATAATTATTATAATAACAATAATGCATAATATTAAGGACACTATAACACATTATAAACAGGGACGCAACAAGAAATAACTGAACCTGACCACGTCATGTTGAATGTGTCCTCACACACACACGCTATAGTGTGTCTCCCATCTGCTGTGTGTGACAAAGGAAAGAAAAGACACGAGAGCTCGTGCAGTCTCTGGGGTTGACAGTTCAATCAACACAATTCAAGAAAATGGCCAGAGAATATCTTATTTTATAGCATAATCAAAAGAAAATGAAGCCTATTAAGACTTTTTTGCACATTTGCATTATTTCCATGAATATTAAACACATACCTACAATTACCCCCCCCCCAAAAAAAAACATTAATGCACTTTTTTTTATATAAAAAAAAAAATCATGCATTAAAAAAAATGATTTAGGGGAGTGCTTAACTATCCTTAAAGTAATGCTAAAAATGCAATAGATAAAAACAGAAAAAAAATAGCTGAAATGTAACAATTTTCATGAATATTAAGAACATTTGTAACAAATTCTTCAAAAAGAAAAAAAAGTTGGTTATTAAATAGTAATTACTTTTTTTGATTCAATTTAAATATTTAAAAAAAAAAATAATTCTCAAAATTATCATCATCAAATGCAAAAAAAAAAAAAAACGTAAATGTGCTTAACTCCAAAACAAATCGTAAAAAGAATCCTATTTTTTTTATTATTTTCATTAACGCAAAATATAATTATGTATTAATTCAATTGTATTTTGGCATCATTGGGGGGAGTGAGGGGGTGCATAATGGTCATGAAAATAATTACATCATTGGCTTAATTTTATATGCAAAATCCATTTAGATTTCCTTTAGATTTACTTTCTTTTTAATTTTAGTTTAGTTTGTCTTTTGCTCTTTCCTCTGAGGTTTGGTCTGGAAAGCGTGACAGACAGTGGCTGGCGTCTGCTCGCGTGTGTCTAATGACTGTCTGGTTTCACATCTGTACGTCTGGCTCAGCTCATGAATATGCAGATGTGAAGTGTGAACATATACATATTCAATCTGCATATTTAACCCTCTGACCCCTGATCCCATAAGGCCCGCCTCCTCCTCCCACACCTGACTCTATTCTCCTATCACAGAATGCTTGTCTCCGTGACCTCTAGTGGTTGGTTTCAGTGTTTGTTTGTCTCCAGATGAGTTTCTGGTTGGTAGTGTTGTGGTTCGCAGTGGTCAGTGCACCCAGCGGTGCGTGTGTGTCACGCGGTGAGCTTCTGGATGGTTCTGTTGTAGTAGGCGGTGGTCAGCTCCTCCAGCGGGGTCCAGTGGTGAGCGTGGAGCTCGATGACCTCCATCAGGAGCGAGCGCGTCAGCTGAGACTCAGACGGACACAGCATCTTATCCCGCACGGCCGCCAGCAGCTCCGTCATCATTTCAGGAAGCTGCTCCTCCAATAACCGGCCGGTGCTCTGGAGCTGCCAGAACAAGCACAGCAGAATCAGCTATCTCTCCAAATAGTCCCAACTTTTCCATGACTTCTAACAGAATGATTGTGCAGGAAAGAGTGTGAGACTGTGACCAACATCCAAACATGAATCTGGTCGGTATTGCACCACAAACAAAGAACTGTTAGATAACTAAAGAAATGATCTTGTTCTTTAAAATATAAAAATCACAAAACAGTATTTAAAGTACAATCACAACACTTAAGAATGGCACAATGCAAAAAAAAATAATAAAAAAATACAAAAATTTAAATAGAAAATTAAATGCATTAAATTTTATTTCATTAGATTAATAGAAAATAATTAAAATCTAATTCTCAAATTTAGATTTTATCATTGCAAAATGCATTAGTCTAAAAATGTGTGAAAATGTAATGTGTTTGTGCCACAACACAAAAAATAAATAAATAAATGTAATACTTTAAATTTAACTCACACACACACACACACACACACACACACACACACACACACACACACACACACACACACACACAGATAATTCAGATATATATGTGTGCGTGTATGTATGTAAGAATATTAACACAATCAGTAATATTAATAATCAAAAAGAAATTTTTTTATGACTTTTTATTCATTTGTATAAAATAAATAAATAAATAAATAAATACGCACTCAAGCATGATAATAACACTAAATGACAATGCAAAATAATGATTCATAATGTCTGACTTATATCGTTAATGCAAAATATGATTTTAAAAACATAAATTTATGTATTGTGATATGCATCACTTTTTCAAAGTTATATCCGACTCAGCATCTATGTGACGTAACTAGGGGACTGGAGTTTATATGTCATTAAAGTAACTTCACCAATTAAAACGTGCTTCTTTTTCTTAATGTTAAGTACATTTCCAGGTGACCTGGTCACACTTTACACGAGACTCACACTGAGGTTTGAGCCGAAATGACTGTAGCGCATCAAAATATGTCTTTAACGAGGGATGGGTGAAAGACAGACAAAGAGAGAGCAGGAGCGGTTTCTGAGAAGAAATAAGATGTTCAAAGAGAGATGGACACACTCAGGCTCAAGCAAGGGTCAGAGGTCAACTCCACAGGGGGCACAGAGAAACAGATGCTAGTCTGAGAGAGAGAGAGAGACTGGATGGAAAGCGTCGGATGTCCAGACAAACGGTCTGCTGATGATCCGGTTTGTGAGCAGATGGGACATCATTTACTGTCTGGATGGAGCCAACCTCAAACACACACTGAATAATTCGTCTTTAACAAAAAATGTATATATTCATTTATTTATTCGTGGTGCAACATCACACTTCTCATTTTCAGACTATTTAATAGTAATGATGATAATATTGAGAATTAGATTTGTATATATTTTCTTTTATTAATTTAATAAAATGAAATAAAAATGTTTAATTTAATTTTTTTTTTTTTTTTTTTTTGTATTGTGCCATAATTTAGTGTTATGATTATACTAGAGTCTATATTTTAAATAGGTCACACTTTATTTTAGGGTTCTCACTATTAACTAACCATTAACTATGACTTCTGCCTCAATTAACTCCTTATTTGCTGCTTATTAATAGTTTATAAGGTAGTTGTTAAGTTTTGGGTATAGGGTTGGATTATGGATGTCATGCATTATATGCACTTTATAAACACTAATAAACAGCCGATATGTTAATAATAGACATGCTAATAAGCAACTACTTATTAGTCTGAATTGGACCCTATACTAAAGTGTTATCTTTAAATATATTTGATGCATAAAATATATACATATATAGATTATTTTCCACTTCAAAAATATAAATGCAGTAAAAAAAAAACCCCCAAAAAATTTGCTATTTAAATGCATCTTTTAATAATCAAATGTGTATAATTTGAAATAAAAATAAAAATAATTTAGCTATTTTATGTATTATATAATAACTTACTGAAAAACATTAATATAAAAAAAAATAAATTTTATTTATACATTTAAATCTTTTATTTTTTCCCCCATTTTTATTCCGCTTTTAACTTGCAAATATGTATTTATTTAGGTGTATTTATTTATAAAAAAATTCCATTTTGAAAGATAAATGTTATTTTCATCTAGCCTTTGTTGTGAATAAATGCTTGCAAGCCAGAACACTGTAAACACATCTTTAGACTTCTGCATTCTGTCCAGCTGAACACAAGAATACGTGCTGTTTGACCTCGTGCCTTCTTACAGCTGTAAACCACTGAGAAAACTAAAGCAAGCAAACACACAAACAGATGAAACCGCTTGCATTTCTAAACGAGGACAAACAAACTCCAGAAAGCACTTTTTCTCTGTTGAAAGAAGTTCAGACACACGAGGGTTTGGTTTCATCAACTCACCTCCATCGAGCAGCAGAGCACAGCGTCCTCCTTCACCTCCACAGACTCCAGGAGCTGAAACACACAACACACACCTCACTTCATACAGAATTCATAACACATTCAACATCTTCACTACATTCTCATTTATAAACGTGGGAGATGATTTCATCCATTGCATCCAAAGTCTATATTTAAGTCAAGACATTACAGGTGAATAGAGTAAAAAGATTAACTATAAAATATAGCTATTATCACCATTATTTATTCATTCTATTATTATTATTATTACTAATAATAGAAAGCATTCTTACAAAACAACAACAATTAATATTATAAGTAGAAGTAGTATTGCATTGAATTTGTTGCTGTTACTTCTTACTACCATTAGCATTAAAACATGTATTATTAATATTATTATAAAATAAATCTTGATTTTAGGATATTACTTATAAATCAAGTGTTATTATTACTATAGTATTTTTTGCCATTGCTAATACTACTACTATTACTACAAATACTAATAAGTATTAAAATGTATTATTATTATTATTAATAACACATTTTAATCCATTTCATTATAACTGTTGTTGTTAATAACAATAATAGTTGTTATTATTAGTAGTTTACTACAGGTGGATAGGGAAAAATAATAGATATAACTAAAAGAATATAATAAGTATTCTATGATGTAATAATTATTAAATAATAACAGCTAATAGATATCCCAGATCATTAATCACAGAACACTAAATATGCATAAACTAATTAAAAGTGCACTTATTTGTATACATTTCTGTTTCATACTGTTGACATATTTAAAGGTTTTTATAGATGGGATTTTGGATTTCTCTTTTTATCATTTGGTAAATGCATGCATGTGTAAAGACTTGACTTTTTTTTTTTATTTTGTTCTCCTGTAGGTTTTGAGCTACTTGTCTATGCATCATTAATCTGCATTCCTCTCTCGTCTTGCGTGTTTAACAGACTTCAGCTTTCAGGAGGTCACTGCTGCGAATCCAGACCACACATCACTACACCAATCATCTTTCACTTCCTCTTTCACTGTTCCCCAAAAACCACCAGACGCCAGACGCCAGCGAGAGCGATATCAGTCTGAACCCCAGACGACTGCTGCGACAGACAGAAAAGCGCTGGCTCTGACCACAAAAACAGAAGTGAAACCCACTCAACAGGACAAATACAGTTTATTATTCTGCATCTGAGCCTGACGCAAGACTTATTTCTGTGTGCGAAAGGCAATTTTAACAGTATCATCAGTTTTGTTTCAGTGCATGGAAATGCACCTGAATAAATGCACCTATATACTTCAACAACCAATCAAATGCACACATTTATGCATCTAATAATGTCCCAACGTTATGCAATTCACAATATTGCTATTATATTAGAATCCTGTGTTCTTTCCCATGCATTCACTTGCCTTTTCCTGTAACAGACAGGATTATGTCATTTGATGTTATGTAAGAATGTTCTTTTCGTCTTGGCTAATGTGTTTGTGTAATGCAGAATTGCCGATATGACCCAGAGACACGTGAACTGTGTTCAAATCGTGATAACTCAACAGTGTTTCTACAGCTTTCTGAGTGACGAAACAGCACTGAAAACACACACCAGATATTAACGATTCTGGATATTGACTAGATCTTCATAACCAAGAGCTGAGCTTAATCAGCATTTGTGAAAGTCAATTTGAAATATTGACTATTAATGATACCAGAAATAAAGTCAAAGTTTGTTTAACTTGACACATTTATGAAAGAAATATGCTACTATAAAAAAAAAAATACAAAAAAAAAAAAAAAATACAAAATAAAATAAAAGTAACAATAAATAAAAGTAAAAATAATGGTAATGATAATAATAAAATGTGTTAAAACATTTAATTTTTTATTATTATTAAAAATATCCAGTTTTTTTGATATTCCTTAAAAACAATAAAAATATTATTATTGTATTTGGTGTAGTTGTTCATAGTAATAATAATTATAATAATGACATTATTATTATTATACTAAAAATTTATTAAAAACATGTTGTTATTATTATTATGATTATATCCTGGTTATACGATATTCTTTACAAAAAAACATTATTCAATACATATTTATTATTATTATTATTATTATTATTTACACTACCACTTCTACTATTATTAATAGTAGTATTGTATTTTTTGCAGTTGTTAAATAATAATAATTTTGTAAATGAATTGTTATATTGTATTTCCATTTGATTACACTGTAAAAGATTGATTCAGTTGTTAAAGTTTTATGAATTCATTCCATAAGACACCATTTTTGATAATAAATTTGATGCTAGAATCTGAATCCATAAAAAAAAGAAAAGGAAAACAGAATCCAGAAATAATGAATCTGATTTAATGGGGCCATTTAGGAAAAGCTAGCTTATTCAACGAAGTTTACTCGTAAACAAACAAAATACGATTACATTCATAAGTTTTAACAAATGCATTTCCTTCTCTATTCATGTTATGAAATGAATATGCCCCATTAGCCATATATTCCTCAAATATCACGTGACTGTGATGTATTAACACTCTCATGGTCTTTTTGGCTTCTTTTTGGAGCTCTTACCCTGAAGGTGTACGGTTTGTGGATCAGTGTGTGTGTGTGTGTGTGTGTACACTTCTGAAGAGATCTACTGAGACGACATGCATAGAGCGGTGGGCGGGAAAAAAGCACTCGGGCAGTGACACAGGCAGCTCTTTGTGAGGCCGGGGGCCTTCAGTGGCTGATCAAAGCTGATGTGAGCGGCTCTGGATACTGTCTCAGAAAACAGCTGACAGCTCGCGCACAAATCCACCAAAACCAGCAATCTCACCGAAACAGACCCGCTCACATTTATAGACATTCATACAGATCAGCCACTTCAAGAGCCACAATCTACACTCACTGTTTACCTCAATGTTACTCAAAGTTCTTTAATGGTTACTGTTCCTTTAAGACTTTATATATGTAATTGACCTGTATTATGACTGGCTAATCTAATTAAAGAAAGTAAATGCTTGTATCATGGTTTCCACAAACAAATATGAGCGGCAAATCATCATATCAGAATGATTTCTGAAGATCATGTGACACTGAAGACTGGAGGAATGATGCTGAAAATACAGCGGAGCATCACAGGAATAAATTACATTTTAAAATACATTCACATAGAAAACATTTATTTGAAATAGTAAAAATATGTAAAAAATTTTACAGTATTTTCCTTTGACATAAATACAGCCTTGGTGGGACAAAACTAAAATCTTACCAAAACATTTAAAACAATAGAGACTTCCTTAACGGTGAAAGTTCATTATATTTGTGATCCCCAGCCTTAAAAATCCCAGATGTCTTCAGGTTTTCTCAACTGTGGGAACTCTGTTCTAAAATTTCACCTGCAAATATTGAAGGACATTTACAAACAGCATATTATAACTATAATATCATTTCAGATAACTGACCAGAGAAACTGTCTGAATGAGATATAGCAGATGTGAATCCAGTGAAAGTGTATATCGGTGTCTGGAAGGATCTAGTCCTGGTGGTCTAGTGGGGTAATTTACTGATGGGGTCTCGTTGTTCTGGTCTCAAGAGTAACAGCTGTTTTAAGACTAGAGATCTATGGTCCATAATGACGTCCCCTGAGAGCAGGAGCAGAGCTCGTCTTACAGAAACCACCTCAGACTAACACAACACCAACACAAGTGCACAGCCTGTAATCAGCTCCCTATAGACACACATTAACATGATCCTGCATGGCCAAACTCTCCACTGCCACTAACAGACATATTTCATGATTATATGCATGTCTCAAAATCAATCGTTTCATAAAAAACACCCAGATATTGAGTTTTGAGAGCATTAAAGAATGGTTAACATGCATGAGTGTTTATGTGAATGATAAAATAATATATAATATAATATACAAATAAAACCTTTTTTGTTTTCTGAATTTCTCCTCTTCTCTTGTGTAATAAATTGCACATCATGAATATCGTTGGCTCTTTGACAAACTGCTTTTGTTTTTCTCTATCCAAAGTCGCTTTGGATAAAAATGTCTGCGTAATGCATAAATAATATAATGCTTTTTTCTTTGACTGAAACTAGTTTGTCACAGAATGAAAAAAAAATCATTATTGCTGCAAGAAGTGCAGTTAATGTGCAAAAGTCCATGAAATCACAAACACAAACCATAGATTTCTGCTTTCATTCTGCATTTATGTCTCAAGTTTTCTCTTCTAATCTTGAATTGATTATAATAAGACACAATCACATATTATATTATATTATATTATATTATATTATATTATATTATATTATATTATATTATATTATATTATATTATATTATATTATATTATATTATATTATATTATATTATATTATATTATATTATATGGGATTGTTTCAAAGTTCATTGTTTAAAAGGTAATTCTAAATTTTACCCAGACAAGACTTAAAAGTAGATAAAATTCAAAAGAAATTAAAAAAAAGTAGTGAATTGTGTAGAATGCATCATTGTGAATAGTTGTTTTAAATAATACATATTTTTTAAATAACTGTTTAAAGTTGTAAAAAAATTATTTATTGGAGTAGGTTTTACAAGAAAAAACTATTTCAGTTTTCTACTTAAAAATGCATGGTTAAATCGATGCATTATTTGCCGTTTCTGTGCATTTGCTTTTGAAATTTATTTGCAATGTCTGCATTAAATGCCTTTTTTAGTGTAGGTCCTTAATTGAGAAAAAAGTGCATTTACAGACAAAATTTCACAATATGTCATGCATACGATTCCTAAATGTATGCAACTATGTAAAACTGCGTAGAAGAATCCAACAAAAGGATTTGAGAAGATCAGAGACATATTCAACCTTTCGGTTCTAGCAGACGGTCTCTTTCCTCCCTCCCTCCATTCATCCTGTCTTTTATTTTCTCCCACACCCTCGGTGCTCTAAATACACCTGTCAGCTCCAAACTACAGCTGGATCACCTGTAATTAAGCAACCAGCTCTGCCGGTCCACCGCACACACATCACACACATCACACACTTCACACACTTCACACACTTCACACCGTGCTGAGACGGGCCTGTAAACACACTGTAATCGCTGTCACACACGACACAAAGCGCCTGTTAGGACTCTCAGACCATCGTGTCGGGACGTGCCGATACGAGAGACGAATGTGATGATAATCCGGCTGTGCTCTTGAATAGAGGCATTCATACGGCACGAACACACGCTGAACTCTCACACAGATCACGGCTCTTTGATGAAGAATCAAACTCTGGCTTTTGATGGATCACGTCTGTCATCACCTGAACAACTGACAGGATTCATCACAGACAGGGAAGCCCTATTCAACAGCCATTTCTCCAGACAAAAGCCATCTTTAAGTCTTAAAGGGGTCGGAATAAAAAAATAAAAAAAATAAATAAAAGATCATAATCTTTTGAAATGAAAGTTTGATATGTTGTGAAATTTTAAAAATAAAATTAAAAAAAAAAAATACTATAAAAACTACTTTCATTTAAAAAAAGTAAGCATTGTTATTACTATTCTGTAAAATAAAGATATATAACTATTGTAATATTTCACTGTAAATTAAAAAATATTAAATTATTATTATTATTTTTATAATATCTAAAATATTAAACAAAATAAGACATTCTTATAGTAATGTTTCACTGTAAATTAATAAAATATTAAATCATAATAATAATTATTATATAAAATATCTAACAAAATAAGCCTTATTCCTATTGTAATATTTATACAAAAATATTTAATAATAATAATATTAATTATAATTTTTTAAAATTCTTATATATGTTAAAATGTCTTATTTTTATTTTACAATGAAATTTTACAATAGGAATAGCCTATGCCTTATTTAGTTTTATATTTTACCCCCCCCCCACAAAAAATAAATAAATAAAATCACGACAACAATAATAATAAATTCTTAAATATTTTTAATTTACAGTGAAATATTGCGAAAATATGTTTCTTTAATATTTGTATTAAATTATTTTAATATACTTAAGTATTTATTAAGTTACTTTATACATTTATTATCTATAGTATTTTAATATTTTAGATAATAATAATAATAATAATTAGGGTGTGTGATGTTTGAAAGACCCGAAACACCCGATGACCAATGATAACATCACTGATGATGTGCCCAACCTTTGCACCAGAAGATGTGTCTTTACAATTATTATTTTATATAGTTATATTGATATCTAAACTACATTTGTGGTTAAATAAGAAGGTTGTGTTGAGTTCCACCTCTCTCTGGCTGTTGTTCATCCCTCTTTCTCTTTGAGTTTAACGTTTAATGGTTCTGCATGCGGCCCGTCGGCGGGTTTGCAGGGTGTGTGTGTGTGTGTGTGTGTGTGTGTACCTCTCTCAGACAGGAGTATATGGGGCAGACCAGTACTCTGAACGGCTCTCCAGCGCTGCTCCTCATGGTGCCGAACACTTCACACAGAAACGTGATGAAGCCCAGCCAGCACTCCACATCCGTCTGCTGCAGCTCCTCGCGCCGCGTGAAGTCCTTCTGCAGACGCACAGAGAGACAGTCATGACACACACACACACACACACACACACACACACACACACTCAGAGACTATAACATTCAGACGCTTTCACACCCATTCCACTTCCCAGCATCTACAGTTCGACTCTACGTCTCCCAGAGAGACAACTCTTCTTCTTCTTAGTTTTATGGCAGATTGCAACCATGGCTTATCAGGTGCATACTGCCACCTACTGTATCGGAGTATACAGACATTAGTTACCCTTTGTTACTACCTTTATTAGCTGGCATCAAGCAGTTCCTTATTTACTTCTTCTGGCACGTTTTATGGTGGACTATGTTACTTATTCATGGAACATAATTACCGTCCGCCGCTGGTTCTGTCGACAAGGACAGCTCCCGTAAACGTAAGTGTACGGGCCAACCAAACGACCCACGAAGAGTTTGGGACAAGAGGAGAGAAAGAGCGAGGGTTAATATTGGTGTTGCATTTTCTAGATTGAGAGAGCTTCGCGACAAACTTAAACTAGAAAGAGATGCCGATCTCGCTTGTGTTTTACTCGACAGGTGAGTTGTAATTACAGAACACATATGCTATTATAACAATCAACAAGATTAGGCATCGCGGCTCTAGACCCGCGCAAGGACACGTCTGATCCATAGTCTGTTCGTGTTGACTTTGTATGTAATCCACTCGCGCAAATCGTTGAACTTGCATTTGCTATGTATGCCCAATTACTGTGTTAGAAGACAACAAATCCCATCATTCCATGCTCCTTCTTAGTGTCATCAAACCACGCCATTGTTATTGTTTTGGTAGTGCGCCCTCTAGTGGCAGGTCATACAACCTGTAGCTTTAATGCATGAGCAATATTTTGTCTTTATGGTTTGTTTGTTTCTTAACTAAATGTATTAAATATGAAATTTTATTTATTGCATAAATATTACATTAGTTATATAGATATGAAATATTATTTAATGAATATTAGATGTATTGCATAAATATTACATATTTTCAAATAAATATTAGATTTACTAAAAACTCGTTTATGTATTTTATCCTTCATTTCTCTATTTATTTTTTCCTCAAGTATAGTACAGTAAGTGCTGGAATTAGTTCGTTTGGTTTTATAATGTAAGTGATTGAAATGTTTATTAAAATATTAAACAAAAAATAAATTTAAAGAATCTTTTAAATTTAAGAAATACAAAAATATGTAAATTCAATATGATATGATTATAATTTCCATCATGGCACAGCCCTGCATCTTGACAAATAGTTCAGCTGATTTGCAAAAAAGGCCAACATTAGGTGATGATGCTAAATTAAAAAATACCAATAAAATGTAGAGTTTTTTTCTCTAAATAATAATGATTTTTCAAATGATATACAGTATATGTATCAGCTTTAAAGCACTCAAGATAATAAAAGCAGTTAAATGTCAAAGGTTTCTGGCAAAAATATCTATTTAAAATGTATAATCAAATTATGTCATTCATGTGAAATTAGGCTGAGAATCGAACAAACAGGAACCAGAAAGACAGGAATCAGGTTTTTTTTTTTTTTGATTAAGGCAGAATACAAGACTTATTCACTTTACAAATGTGACCCTGGAGCAAAAAAGTCTCAGGGGTATATTTGTAGCAATAGCTAAAAAAACAACAACAACAAAAAATAAATAAAAATAAAAATAAAAAAAATCATTAAGATATTAAGTAAGGATCATATTCCATATAGATTTTTTTAAAATTTCCTACTGTGAATATATTAAGACTTCTGATTCATTTATGATTTTCTCAGTATTTAGATTTTTTTTTTGCACCCTCAAGATTCCAGATTTTCAAATAGTTGCATCTCGGACAAATATTGTCCACCATACATCAATGCAAAGCTGATTTATTCAGCTTTCAGAAGATATTTAAATCTCAATTTAGAAAAATGGACACTGAAGAAATGGTCACAAATGGTCATAGAAGGCAAAAAAACTACGAAATGCATATTTTTGTGAGAAAGATGTGACGCAGTAGAACTACACCGCCACTATTTTTTTTGTGATCAGAACCTCACAATTAGTAAGAAACACGTATTGGGTCTCATTCTGCAAATATGATGCGATACTATGTGATTATAAACTTCTGCACCAAAAATTCTGGAGAGATGGAGACATTTCTGGGAGATTTAGTTTTTTTTACTACAAATAGCATCTAATATGAGTGTATCTGTGACAACCGGGCATTTCAAAATGCTGTTAGGTATGAAACAAAAAGCATTGACTATGAATGGACACACACACACACACACACACACACAGGCAGCTTGTCTCTGTTCTCTGATAAGCTGCATGTGTGTTTGTGGCAGACTGCTAAATGAGCTGGAGCAGACGTGTCCTTTCAGTGGGGTCAGAGACGCCCGCAGCTGCGCTTCTCTGTTACATAACCCCCTTAGAACGAAAGCGTCTGCTCCAGGACAAACCTGATGATTCATGCACCTCAACGTGCACAAAACTCCAGACTGATGCTCCACATGGGGTTAACTGGGTACTACATGTTAAAAATAATAATTATAATCAATAATAATAATAATCATCATCATATTATAATATTATAATTTTCATAATTATTATTATTTTATAGCTATATTGGTATAACTAACAAAAATGTTTATATTGTGACTATCCTTTTAAACAATTACTCTACCATTCAAAAGTAAGATATGTTTTTAAAGAAATGTATGCTTTGATCTAGCAAGGATGCATTAAATTGATCAAAATTAGCAGTAAAAGTACATTTTTAATATTGCTAAATATTTCTATTTTAAATAAATGCTGTTTTTTTAACTATTTATCAAATAATCTTGAAAAAAAAATTGTGTTTCCTGGTTTCCACAATATATTCTTATATATATATATATAAATAATGGTTTTCAACATTGATAATCGAGAACGGTATACACACATAATAATAGTATGAAGTAATTTGTAATGTACACATTATATCAAAAGCATTGTAAAAATTAATTTGCATGAATTAAATGTTTAGTTTTGCCAAAAAATAAAATAAAGTGGCCTTTTACGGATGCTAATTAATGCTAATGTTACAACTGATGAAAGTAAATCATAAAAATTTAATGCTACACATTATTATATTGTATGCTTTATCAGAGGTTAGTAGCTGTCTGCAGTATCTTCCCTTCACAGTCCTGTTATTGACACGTTAGCAGGACTGCACTTGTTTGAGATGTGTGCAGTGTGTGTTGTTCTGTGTATTTGTGAGTATGCCACGTGTGTGTGTGTGTGTGTGTGTGTGTGGAGCAGGATGTGTTTTTTGGCCACAGCAGAAGTGGGTCAGAGTTTACATTTACATTTATTCATTTAGCTGACGCTTTTATCCAAAGCGACTTACAATTGCTATATATGTCAGAGGTCGCACGCCTCTGGAGCAACTAGGGGTTAAGTGTCTTGCTCAGGGACACATTGGTGCCTCACAGTGGATTTGAACCCGGGTCTCTCACACCAAGGGCATGCGTCTTATCCACTGCGCCAACCCCACCCCAGTAGAGTTCTGGTGTCACATCACACTGAGAAACGAGACTAACAGTCTGTTCCCAAAAACAATGACAAAATGCTTAGAGCTTTACCACTGGAACCACAGTACAGACAGACTGACCCAAACAACAATCAGGCTTGCAGCCTGAAATTAAAAAAGAACAGTTTTTGTTGTATCCAGCTGTATATAAAGCAACATCCAAAGTGAAAGATATACATTAATGCCAACATGTCAGAAAAAAACAACAACAGAAATGACCGAGTTGGAAGAAGGAACACCCTCCTCCTAAAAACCCCTTGTAAACTCAATCAGTTGTAGCTGATCAGCTTCTCAATGGCACACAAAGCGATCTGACTTTCTTCTGTGATCAGCTGTGCTCATTTTGATCAGCTCAGCATGAAAAGAGCTTTCCTGGAGTATTTCAGTCGTGGTAGTGCAACTGAAGCAAACAATGAGCTACAGGTGACAAGACACTGTCAAAAGATCTCCAGGATAAAGACATGGACAGGCACAAGTCGGGAGATGGAGGCAAAAACATTTCGAAGGCTTTATGGGTGCCTAAAGGAACAGTGAAGTCTATTATTAAGAATTGAAGGTATTTGGTAAAACACAGACCCTCCCTGGATCTGGACGTCACTCCAAACTGGAAGAAAGAGCCAGAAGGAAACTGGTGAGAGAGACAGAGAGACCGTCAGCAGCTCTGGTCGTTGTGTGCATGTGACAACAATATCACAAATCCTCCACAAATGTGGCTTGTATGGAAGGATTGCAAGAAAAAAGATGCTCCTCAAGAAAGGCCACATGCAGTCAGACTGAGCTTTGCCAAAACACACCTTGAAGATTATGAGGCAGATGAGACTAAAATGTGATTATTTAGTTTAAACACCGAATGATATGTCTGGTGGAAATCCTATACAGCTCAGCATCCAAATAACAGCATTCCTCCAGTAAAGCATGGAGTGGTAGTGTCCTGTTATGGGGAGTTTCTCTGCAGCAGGGTCTGGAGCACTCGTAATAATAATTATTATTAAGCATAAATAAAGTTTATAATACAGTGCTTTTCTTAAGCACAACTATCTAACTGTACTTTACCAGACAACATAAGGATGTGCACATCTAATGATTATTTAAAATTTCAACTAAAATCCTATTTAAAATCAGCTTAGCTCTGTAAACACTGATATGGCTGTGGTTTAACTGGACATTATATTTATTGTTTTATTTGGTTCTGATAGGATGTGTATGTATATTTATGCTTAACTGTATATGTTTGTTGTTTTTATGTCAGTGATTATCTGCCGAGGGACCGCGGATGAAAATGAGCCATTGGCTAGATTCGGTACAATTCAGGAAATGGACACATTTGTGTTAAAATTGTGCATCTTCCCTTTAAAAAACCAAAAATACAAGCATTTAAATAATACTTAAATAACACTGAATGTTTGTCAAGCTAGACATAATTTAGTTCGTCATGCCATTTTTAAAAAACAGGCTGTGTGAGTCACTTTTTGGTGTTTTTGCCATTTTGGAGTTGATTATAAGGGAAAGAGCAGACTTTCTGCATTCCACAGGAAATGAGGGCGAACAAACAATGACACAATTTCATTTTGAACTTCAAAAATATATTCATTTGCTTTCAGAGACTTCATTTCAAAATTAGGTGAAAGCATTTGGGGCCTAAAAAGTCCCTTTTGTCCAATGAGGAAATTGCACTGGGTCACTCAGCTGGATTGCAGACGTGAGTCACATCCTGGTACTCTGGCTTCTTCAAGCCCTTCAGAAAAAAGAGGAAGAAGAGAAACGGCAGATGCAAAAGAGGAACGAAAGAGCTGTGATGGATGTGGTCGAGAAGCAGGTGGGATGACATTCGCAGCTGTGAATCGAGCAATCTGATTGGTCCTCAGAGACACAGCACTGCTCAATAGGAGACAACCCGCAGAACGTGAATGCGATCAAATAAGTCACGAACATTCAGATCTTACCTGTAACATGTTGAGTAACAGCGAGCGGAATTTGGTTCCTTCCACCATGAACAGAGCCATCTTGTCACAGAGTTTGGCTGCCGTGGCTGCAAAACTTCGGTCGCTGACTGCCTTGCGGTAAATGGTGTGAACGATCTGGTTCAGTGTCTCCTCCGAGTCGGCCGAATTCTGCGCTTCCACCATGAACGTGGTGAGCTGATTCTCCACGCCGCTGCTGTTGTTCCTCATGCTGTTCAGAATCTCTAACAATCGGTCCATTCGGTTCGGCTGAGGTCCGGCGGTCGCCACGGGAACCTCCTCCTGCCAATCAGAGAACAGGAACCGCGGTCACAAGACTCAGAACACTGAGGATTAGCATATAAAACGTTTAAAAGTTCGGACTACTTTTATTCAGCAGAGATGTGTTAAATTGATTAAAAGTGACTTGTTCTAGCTTGTTGTTGCATGTTATTTATATGTTTTATCACATTGATTGCATGCTGTTAACATGTAGCATGTTTCTAGCTTCTTTTAGCATGTTTCTAGCATGTTTTATCTCATTGGTAGCATGCTGCTAGTGTATTTAGCATGCTTCTAGCATGTCTTACCACCTGATAGGATGTCGTTAACATATCATGTTTTTAGCCTGTTTTAGCATGTTTTCAGCATGTTTTACCACCCTCATCGTATGTTATTGATATATTTACCATGTTTCTTGCTTTTTTTAGCATGCTGTTAACGTGTTACCACACTGACAGTATTTCGCCAGCATATTTAACATGCTTCTAGCTTGTTAGCATGTTGACAGTATTGATAGTATGTTGTTAGGGAATTTAGAAAGTTTCTGGCTTGTTTTAGCATGTTTTAGTATGTTTTTAACACTGATAATATGTCGCTAATGTATTAAACACCTTCTCTTTCAATCTCCTCCTCAGTCTCTCTTTTGATGACTGCAGTAAACAGATCTTCCCGCTCTCCTCCTTCTCCTCCTTGTCTCCTTTCTTTCTCTCCTCTTTCGCAGGTTCGTCCTTCGCTCCTTTCTCCATGTGGGGCTCTGGGTCCTCGTGTTTTACATTCTCTGTTTCTTTGGTATTGTGTGTGAGGCCCCTGTCGGCCCCTGAGGGCCCCAGATTGAAACTGTTCGTCTGGTGTTTGGGATGCTGATGCCAGCGGCGGTTCTGGCTGTAGCCGTGATGCGGGCCGCCCTGTCGCCCACCTTGGTTCTGCTGCCCCTGGTAACCCCGCCCCCCGTGCTTAGTGCCAGCACCTGATTGGTGGTCTGCGTTGGGCTGCTGCATCTGATTGGGCAGCTGTTGCTGCAGTCCTCCACCAGGCAGGCGCTGCTGTCTCCTAGAATGACAACAAAATAGGCCTGTTATATTTATGTCAATGAGCTTTACGTGTGTTGTGTGGTGTTTCCAGGGCGTTGCGAGGCAGTTACTTTTTGTTCTGAGTAGTTGCCAGGATGTTACTAAGCGGTACAGAGGATGTTCTGGGTGGTTAAATAAATAAATACATAGAAATAAATTAATGCACAAAACAAAAAAACAAAAAACACAAAACAAAACAACAAATAAATAAATAAATAATGGATATATATTGATGTAACCCAAATTTTGACTTCTGTCATGTGTGCATTTGCTACGTGCTTAAAAGTACAGGACAGCCTGTGCTGAAGGCCTCAGCTGAACTTTAGACTTAGAAGACTTCTATATCAATATGGAAATAAGAAAAGTTAAAGATAAAAGATTTCCACGAAATGTTTATACTTCTAAAAACAGCATGATTCAGAGACGTTTATATTCCATCACACGTCTGTTATTTGGAGTCATTCGAACCCCCCCCTTGTGGGTTCTTAACAAAAGAGAACCAGACGATTAATCTTCTGAGGTAGGACAGTTGGACTTTGAACATACAATCTGCTGACCTTACGAAATAGGGAACTGAAATTAGGCTGCAAGGGCTAGTATGTATTTTCGGAGAAGGATGACGACGGTTTTGATATCTGTCTGAGACGTGGCTGCAGAGACGTGGCATGAGTTTGATACAGATTGGCAGGGCTATAAGAGGAGGCAAATTCACCCCTCTCGCTCTCTCGCTCAGACTGAGTTCAGCCTAGACCCTTCTAGCTGGACTTAGTCTTTTCTCATCTTCTTTATCTTTGATTCCGGGCTCACTTGAATACTTTGAACTTCTCTCAGGTTTTATTCATCTCAGATATGATTATTATGATATTATTTGTTATTATATGAATACTATTATAACTTTTAACTTTTGATATACAGGGTATTGTTGTATACTTTGTATTATTATTTTTAACATCTTGATTACTTTTAATATTATAATGCATTTTGTATTACTTTTAATTGGGCAACATCCATCATACATGGATTGCTTTTAAAACTATATTAATTTTGGGATTTGTATTTTCTATATTTGAAGCTGATTTTAATACTTACTAATCTGTTTGCAAGTTATGAGTTGTATTCTCATTTCCTATATTCTTTGAATAAATTTGCATACTAAAATACCACCCCACCGTCTGACCAAGATTGAAGTCTCATTTTTTTTGCATCAGTTTTGGAGGCACCCGCTGGAGATCGTTGAAGTTTTCATTTTATTAAGTTTTGATGCAACGCAAGACAAAATAAAGAGAGGTGAGTAGCTCATCCTTTTCTCTTTATGGGCTTCTGTGGTGTTGCCTGCCGGGTCTAGGAGATATATCTGTGGACCCACCTCGTTCACTAATCTTGACTGCAGCAAGAGAACGAGCCTGGGTCATAGCCGGTGGTTTAACCGTAGACGGTGGTTTAACCGTATTTGAAAAATCAGCGCGCGCTGGGGGACGAGACGGCGATCCGCGGCATTAAATGTGTTGTTCACTATTGAGGGTTACTGGTAGTGTGGATAAATATCTGCGCTTTACATCCTGCGGGGTTACCGGGGGTGTATTGCGAGCACTTTTGGGTTAAACCGAAAATGCAACAGTATTTTGAGACACGCGCTGTGAGGGTTTACTTACAGCGTGCTGGTCGGGTCTGAATGCCGTCTCTTGTTTTTGGATATAGTCTCTGGGATTAGACTTGGCAGTTTACGACACAAACAGAACCCCACCTTGCGACTAAATTTAGATCAATAAATTGTCAGACGGTGCATTAAGTAAAAATAAGTAGAAATTAAGTAAAAATGGGTGGAAATTAAGTAGAATGAGTAAAGGAATTAAGTAAAATAAGTAAAGATAAGTAAAAATAAGTTAAGATAAATAATTAATTTTTATTAAGTGTATCTGAATTGAATAAACCTTTTCCTTGTTGGATTTGTCAGCACATGAGATAATGGCACCTGTTCAAATAAAAGAAACTCCAAATGAATATGTGATGTAGAAGAAATAAGACAGAAAATGGTTAAAGATGGATTTAGAGAGATTTCGGTTCCACGCAGATAGAGTGAATGGGTGTTGACCCCTTAACGGTCACTCAAGTTTTTTTGAAGATAGACTTGAATTTGCATAATACAAACCTAAAATTTTACAATTCATGACCGAAAATATTTTGTAACATGATTTTGATGTGCCATTTACATGGTAATGTAATTGTCTGATTTTAAAATGGGATTTAAAGGATGAATTTTGAGATTTTATGTTTTCAAGTGATATATCACTTCTGATGATTTATGAAATGTGATAGAGAAAAGGCAACGAGGAAGTCTTCTTTTGTAATGTAGATTTCTGAGTGTGTACTCTTGTCATAAATGAATTTTATTACTTTTCCTACATAGTCTTTTAACAAGAATATTGGTAAAATATATATTTGAGAGTCTTGGACTTTTCCAATGGTATATAGTTTGTCAGGATTGGATTTGATTTGATTGTGGTGTGGTGTAGTCGGCGCAGGCGTCCCGTATTCGGGACGGGGTGACAGTTAACAGGTTGAAGGAAATTACTGATCACAAAGAACAGAAGAAATAGGCACGTGTTTTATGTTGTCTATGGATAAGGAAAGTCAAAGGGCTTTTGACAGACAGAAATGGTAGAATTGTACAGGTTTATAATTTAGCGCAAGCAGCTAGAGAGGCTATAAGATATGTGGGATTTATTAAAAATCTTGTAACAAAGGAGCCGAGAGCCGATATAGGCAAAGCTCCTAAGATTGATGACATTTATAACTGGCAGAAATGTAACAGATTTCTGAGAATTGTGAATATAGTTTGTTATTTCTCCTGGCAGTTTGGAAGAAGCTGAGGCTGAGTGGGGCAAATATGTGAAATTATATTCAAGGTTACCATGCTATAAGCAGGTGGCCAAGTGGGGGTCTATCGAACTATTGGTGTGCGTGATTTACCTAGCATTGTAAACACGCTGCCAATTATGAAATCTAACTGTACTAATTATAACCGCAAATGATTTTGCTACTTAATTTAACGAACTGCGTATTGAAGTACAGCATGTGATTGGATCAGGAATCCAAATTTTTACTAATGTAACATTGATCAGACAGGGCCCTAACAAGCCCTTTGTTAAATATACTGAGCATTTCACATGAGCTTTGAAAGAGTTTGTTGCTACAAAAGAAGCTGTTGATTTGAAATCTCATATACTGTTACACACTGCACACGTGGGGAACCAGAGCTCAAGATATTGTTAACCAAACAAAAAGAGCAGATGATGCAATTGGATCGCCCTCTGTCTCTGTAATTACCTGTTATAATTGTCAGGAAACAGGCCACTACGTAAATAGGTGCCCTGAGCGAGATGGAGAGCGAGGGTTTTAAAAATGTTTAAAAAGGTTCCTCTTTTCAGCAACAGCGACGGCTACCAAAGTAGCCCCCCCCCTTCGGCTTCGCTCTGAAAATAGAGGTGATGCAGAGAAAAGGAAGTCGACATGCAGGCACAGCTTAAGCTGCTGATGCCACAGGCTGACCAAAGCACTTGAGATCAGGATAGCTACATTTTTATTTAGCTACTCCAATTTACATTTTACAAATAAACACATGACTCTTCGAGGATTATCTGATGGCAGTCTTTTCACACAGTCTCAATTAATTCCCTTAATAATTTATTCACTTAAGCAAACCCTTTCGGGTGCAATTCTGGGTTGGAGAAAGTCAAGTTGGCACTGTAGTGGGAATGGATATATTGGAGAAATTGGAAGCAGATATTTTATTAACTAAATCAAATAGTTAGTCAAATTTTGCCAGTTCCCATTCCAGTCGTCAGAAAAAATTTAACTCCTAAATTTAACATTGGAGCTGTTACAGCAAATGAGAAAGAGTCTACTGACTCTCCAATGATACAATATTTTTTCTGAGAAATTTTCAGATTTGTGGTCAACTTCTAAACTTGATGTTGGTCTTTGCAGAATTAAACCTCTAAATGTTTCAGGTCCTGCACCTCCTCCAGTATTCCAGTATCCTCTTCGGAGAGAAAGAGAGAGCGGCACAGGCAATTGTGACCCAGCTCGAGAAAGGGATTGTGGTAAGATGTGCCTCTCAATGTGATTCACCTGTGGCCTGTAAGGAAGCCAGACGATAACTATAGGCTTACTATAAATTACACCGCATTGAATGCTGTGACCACCAAAGCAACCCCATTGTTGCCAATCATTCAACCATTTTAAAAGAATAGTGCGCGCCGTCCGTTATAATTCAATATTGTGATGACATTCTTTTTGCATCTCCAAATAAGGTGCAGCATCTGAGTGTACTCACTCTCTTGTTGAGAGCACTTCAAGAGGCTGGCTTCCTCCTGAACAAACGGGAAGTACAGCTGTTTCAACCATTATTACATTTTTAGGTCAGAGTGTTGGTCGTGAGGGAAAAAGACCTCTTCCAGATCGGGTCATAACAATTACACAATTAAAGAAGCCAACCACAATTACCGGTTTAAGATCATTAATGGGGCTATTTAATTTTAATCGGGTTTATATTCCTGATTTTTCTGATTTGGCTGAACCTCTAACCGAGGCTCTTAAGGGAGGCCTTCCGGGTGCTTCCCCTCTAGAGTGGACAGCAGACATGGCTGAGCCTTTCACTCTTCTCAAATCCGCACTAGCCTCTTCTCCTGCGTTACATGAACAAAACCGCTCCACATTTGGACACATGTAGGCCCGAATGCTTACAACTGCGTGCTGGGACAGCATAAAGGTGACAAAAGTTTTGGAACTGTTGGATACTACTCAATTGTGATTCCTTCTTCTATGAAAGGACAGATGCCATGCTTGATGGCGTTGGACTGTGCAGAGTGAGCACTGAAGTTCACTGAGCACATCGTCGGCTACAACCAGACTATTTTACATACCCCACACTGCTTTTTACATTTGCTACCTGAAACAAAGGTGAAATCGATCTCAAATCAGCGACCTGCTAAGTGGGAAACTGCTCTAATGAGTCCTCAGCTTACTGTTGTTACAGATAACCGGACGAACCCTGCCTCCCTGATGGACAACGAAGGGAGTGCACATGACTGTGCTGCGGTGGTTACTTGTGACAGAGGACATTTCGTCAGAAATTAGACATTTGCAAATGTCATGGACATGTTCGTGGATGGCGGCAGCTTTTATGAGGGGGAAACACGCTACACAGGTTGGGCGGTAGTAGAGGGGAGGATGGGCGAAGTCTTGGCTGAAGGGTCGCTACGGGGAGGAAGTGCTCAGATCGCTGAACTGCATGCTTTGAAAGCTGCTTTAAACTTTACCCTTAAATTAACTGCAAGCGAAAATAGCTCCATTTATGTGAATATTTTTACTGACAGTGCCTACAGTTATCATGTAGTGCGGAGTTATGGCCCTGCCTGGAAACGTTGCGGCTTTCTGACCACCGCCGGTACGCCAATAAATCATCAAACCATTATTAAAGAAATTCTTGAAACATGCAAGAACATTTCACCTAACAGTGTTGCGGTTTGCAAGGTTACAGGTCACAGTACTTTCAATGATTGGTGGGCAAAAGGAAACTCGCTAGCTGATAAGGCTGTGAGAGAGGCGGCCAGGGGTGCATCACTTGGAGAGGTAACTGCAATTTTCCCTGTTCATCCAAATTGTGCAGGATCAGAAACCCTATCTAAATTGTACACAAATGAAGATAATGAAATATGTCAAAAAGGTTAGGAGCTATTTTAACTGAAGAAGGAATTAATGCTCTAAATGAAAAGGGTGTTCCGCCTAGCAGATATTAATTGATCTATACCACAGGATTGCACACCAAGGGGTTCATAAAACTAATACTATGTTACAACAAACATGGTTTTGACCAGAGATGTTACGAACTGTGAGGGACAGATTGTCCAGATATATCCATCATTTACAAACAAAGCCACGATTATGAAGAGGTATGATATCAATAAGCCACAGTCCTCGCCCGCGAGGACCTTTTACACATTGACAGGTAGATTTTATTTTTGTACCCTCTGATCATGGGTACACATCATGCGCATTTAAGGATGCCCGTTCAGTGCCCTCAGCGTCCAAATTGCGGGAGACTTAAAGACTGCTGCATTTAATTTAACGGCTAAAATCCTGTACAAGTGGGGGACAAAGTAATGGTTCAGAAATAGGGAATTTAGGTCCAATGTCTTCCAGGTATGAAGGTCCTTACTCAGTGTTGCTGACTACTCCAACTTTTCTCTCTACTCATTGAAATCGAGCCAGGCTTGACTCGATGGAAGCATCTTGCACAAGTGAAGCCCCTGTTACAGCTTGCTTATACTAACAATATCTCTCAATGCACAATAGATTTTCTTTTTATAGACTAAGGGTACCCTTTCTAAAATTAAGGTTGTAATTAATGTTTGTTTTCAACCTCTGTGAGGTGATAGAGGGTCTGACTTATGTCAGGAGTGTAAGAATTGATTGATTCATTTATCGATTATTTATTTAGTGATTGTTCACTTGCTTCCAGAGAATCAAAATTAACCAAAATTCACCATATCTGTTCCTTAGGTTGTTGATGATACCGTTTTCACTTTGAATTTGTCCAACAGGTGTAAGCTCTATCAGACGAATTGCTGCTAAGGACGAACAATGATTAATGATTAATTGTTTACTTCTCTCCAGGTTTCCAATGCTGAGTTCCCCTGGATCTAATGTATTTATTTGTTTATAAAATGATGAAATGAAACTGAAAACCATAATGTTTACATGGAACAATTGTGATTAATGTTGTTTTATCTGTCTTGTTGTGTCCTTGTTCGTGTGTGTGTAAATGTTATATGTAATGTTTGTCGCTTCGCTTTGGCATTATATGTTTGTGTGTTTGTGTTTGTGTTCTTTTTGTTTCCACATATTTCTGTTCCTACTACTCTAAAACTAAACAGGTATGAGTGCATGCTGATACGGAACCTATCCTGCGTACATTTACCACACGACTGGTTCTAAGGGTGATCCTTTGGTGTGACTTCTGCAACAGTGCAGCTCATCGACGATTCGGGAGAGGTTGCTGTGCTCGTAGCTGGACATCAGTGTTTGATCCCAAGAACTGGACGCATCGTCATCACATCGCACGCTAACTCTACATCATCTGAGAGACTTGTGCTTTAATCTACCAGCTGATATATAGATTTACAAATCCCTACATCAAGATGCCTCACAAGATTATTGATCAAAAAGATTCTTTTACTCCTATTGCTGTCAGCAATGATGAAGAAATGTATGAATTAGAGGTGAAGGGTAAGGAAAGATACGAGATGTTG
The DNA here is from genome assembly GCF_003368295.1 of Carassius auratus. Classification (NCBI taxonomy): domain Eukaryota; kingdom Metazoa; phylum Chordata; class Actinopteri; order Cypriniformes; family Cyprinidae; genus Carassius; species Carassius auratus. The sequence goes on from NC_039288.1 coordinate 18,266,618, forward strand.
AAAAAGATCAACGAAAGTTTGGAAATTTGCGACATGATACCCCAATCTGATAAGGACAAATATCTTAAGAAGCTACCCATTAAGAAGAGAAAGTATGATGATAAGTTTAGAGATGGAAAGAAGGGTATGCTGTAGTAAGTCCTCGACCCAGCAAAAGTCCAGGTGAGGTCAGGGGTCGGATGCTTTTAGTGCTCCTCGTCTGATCAGCTTGGTGAAGAATTCCTGTCAACTTTAACGCGGCTGGGGTTAAAGAGGTATCTACAGTCTACCTGAAAAGATTCATTCACTTTTATATTTCCTTTATGCTTACACGATTAAGTGCTTATCTGAAATGTTTTACTTACTTATTTTTTTTTTTCTGCATATGTATTTGTTACCTTTGACTATTATGTATCTTATTTTCAAGGGAAAGGATTTTGGGTGCGAGTCTTTTTGTCAAGACTCGAGTGGGGGACTGATGTAACCCAAATTTTGACTTCTGTCATGTGTGCATTTGCTACGTGCTTAAAAGTACAGGACAGCCTGTGCTGAAGGCCTCAGCTGAACTTTAGACTTAGAAGACTTCTATATCAATATGGAAATAAGAAAAGTTAAAGATAAAAGATTTCCACGAAATGTTTATACTTCTAAAAACAGCATGATTCAGAGACGTTTATATTCCATCACACGTCTGTTATTTGGAGTCATTCGAACCCCCCCCTTGTGGGTTCTTAACAAAAGAGAACCAGACGATTAATCTTCTGAGGTAGGACAGTTGGACTTTGAACATACAATCTGCTGACCTTACGAAATAGGGAACTGAAATTAGGCTGCAAGGGCTAGTATGTATTTTCGGAGAAGGATGACGACGGTTTTGATATCTGTCTGAGACGTGGCTGCAGAGACGTGGCATGAGTTTGATACAGATTGGCAGGGCTATAAGAGGAGGCAAATTCACCCCTCTCGCTCTCTCGCTCAGACTGAGTTCAGCCTAGACCCTTCTAGCTGGACTTAGTCTTTTCTCATCTTCTTTATCTTTGATTCCGGGCTCACTTGAATACTTTGAACTTCTCTCAGGTTTTATTCATCTCAGATATGATTATTATGATATTATTTGTTATTATATGAATACTATTATAACTTTTAACTTTTGATATACAGGGTATTGTTGTATACTTTGTATTATTATTTTTAACATCTTGATTACTTTTAATATTATAATGCATTTTGTATTACTTTTAATTGGGCAACATCCATCATACATGGATTGCTTTTAAAACTATATTAATTTTGGGATTTGTATTTTCTATATTTGAAGCTGATTTTAATACTTACTAATCTGTTTGCAAGTTATGAGTTGTATTCTCATTTCCTATATTCTTTGAATAAATTTGCATACTAAAATACCACCCCACCGTCTGACCAAGATTGAAGTCTCATTTTTTTTGCATCATATATAATAATGGGAACAGCATAAACAAACAAATAAATGCATAACCTGCACAAAAATAAATAAATGCAAATATATAAATTGATTAATAATAATTATTAATAATAATTCTGGTCAACACTGCAGCACAGCATACACAGACTGAATTTGAGAGTGTTCTGGGTGGTCAAAAGAAAAATAAATGCACAAAAATAAAGTAAATAAATAAACACACTAATAAATAAATAAATACACAAACCAAAAAACTAATAAATTATGAGAGACGCTGCAGGATAACACAATGCAATAAGAGTGTTTTGGATGGTTAAGTCAAAATAAAATAAAATAAAGAAATAAATACACAACAATAAATAAATAAAACTCATTAATTAATAAAAAAATTCATTAATTAAGATTTTTTAAAAATAATTTTAGAGAATGGAGATGCCCACACAACAATGATGACAGAGGAATAATACCACTGGAATAATTTTGCCAATGATTTTTACAGATGAATGATAAATACACTGACAGCCAATCAGAATCCACACGCCTTTAAAGAACATGAACATATAAAGTGGCTGACAACAACACACACTTATAATAAACATAAATTCTGTGTGTTGGTGTGGACACTAATATACAGTAGTTATCTACATTACTGTAGTTTGTGATGTGAATGGGCCTGAACCCTAAATAAGAGCAACAGTAATAGTGAAGACTGGCTTATAAACACCACTAATAATAACCGCAGTCGCACACAGTGTGTTAATGTGTGTGTAATGATTTACAGCAGATGTGAGTAGATATGTAAACACCCAGATCTCCATGTTTGCAGCAGACTGATGGGACGATCCATCTTCACCAGATACTGGATTATGGGCTTTACTGTGTGTATACTGTATGACATGTGTATGCATTCTGACGTGTGCATTCAGAGCGTGTGAGTGTACCATGTGAACACAATTGCTGCTGAAGTAGGCTGACTATTTTCTCTTTTCAAGCAAAGACAATATATAATTTTAAGAGTTAAAAATGTTTTCAGACAAACTGTAATGTAACTGAGTTTCAAATGCATTTTTCTGGCATCACTGAAAGCAAAATCCCAAACAATCAACATATTTGATGTTTAATATACAGGATTTTGGACCAGTGACATTTTGCTATGACTAAACAGAAACCAACATGTAAAGCAACATAAAACCTCAATATGAACAAAATGAAACTTTTGCATGTGCAGCATCTTCTAGTGTCACCATTGTAGGGTTATTTTAGCAAATCATAAAAAAATATATACACACAAACTAATAAATATATATATATATATATATATATATATATATATATATATATATATATATATATATACACATAAATAAATATAAATATATATATATATATATATATATATATATATATATATATATACATATACATAAATATAAATATATATACACATATACATAAATATAAATATATATACACACATATAAATAAATATATACACACATATAAATAAATATATATATACATATAAATATATATATATATATATATATATACATATAAATATATATATATATATATATATATATATATATATATATATATATATATATATATATATATATATATATATATACACACACAAACATGAAGTACTAAAAATAAACAAAAAATAAATAACTAAAAATTACAAAAACACTTCAACTGATAATAAAGTGTTATTCAAAATATTAACAAAAACTATAATAGTAAATCAATGAAAATAAAATTACACTGTTATAAAGGAACAAGGTCCATTTTACTGCTTCTACGAAGAATAAAAAAGCACAGAGAGTCTTGTAGTGAACTTAAACAACAACATCAGCAGACACTTTAAAGACGAACGTCTTAACTAGTGACTTCCGGCGAATGTAACCTCTGAGATATACTGTGCTCTTTAAAACACTCACACACACATGATGCCACACACACGGGAATCTCTTCGCTCAGAGGACGGGATTAACGTTTGATTGACAGCTTTAGAGCGAGGCGTCCAGGTTAAGGTCACGATTGACTGGGGTTAATTTTAGGGGAAGTGTGCTGAAAGACAGGTCTGAAATAAGACGTTGAGGTGCTGACCATCACATTCTTCAGGATTTACGCGGGTGTTGTTTCATGTTTCACACAGATGCTTCACGTATCTATTCCAGCAGTAGCGAAAAATGCAGAAATGACACATACAGACTATAACTGAAAAAGTTTAAATGTTTTTGAAGGAAGTCTCTTCTGCTCATCAAGGCTGCATTTATTACATCAAAAATACTTTAATATAATTGCAATTTAAAATAGCTGTTTTCTGTGTGAATATATATTGGTTTGATAAAAACAGCATCATTCCTCCAGTCTTCAGTGTCACATGATCTTCAGAAATCATACTAATATTCTGATTTGCTGCTGAAGAAACATTTCTGATTATTATCAATGTTGAACACAGTTGTGCTGAACAATAGATTTGTGGAAACGGTGATACTTTTTAACTTTCAGGATTCTTTGATAAATAGAATGTTCAAAAGAACAGCATTTATTTGAAAAATAACTTTTTTGTAACATTACAAATTACACTTTTGATTACTGCATCCTTGCTAATATATATATATATATATATATATATATATATATATATATATATATATATATATATATATATATATATATATATATATATATATATATATATACACACACACACACACACACACACACACACACACACACACACACACACACCTATTTAGCATTTTAGCTAATTTCTTCAAGTGTTCGTCAAGGCAAACTGTGCTGTAGTTTCTTTAAAAACTAATGAAAGTAAATCTTAACCTTGCAAAAATGCAAATGTCAACAGAACATGAAAAAGCATTAAGATGAAAAGAGTCTTTGAAGAAACGTTCAGTTTGGAGTAGATTATGATGACGTCCTTGAATATGTTTCTGAGAAAAAAAAAATCAAAGCACTTCTATTCATTTAAAACCAGACATCTGCTCAACAGAATCACAGCCTTCAGATACACAGTTAAGTAATATCTCAATTAGATGTAGAAATGATGAAACAAAGGTTGGGATACAAACGAATAATGATAAACAGCACACCTATCAGAAGGTCTCAAATTTGTGTTCATCTTCGTGCTGATTCTCATTAAATAGTTTACATGCATGTTGTACATTGTGTGTGTGTGTGTGTGTGTGTGTGTACCTCTCACTGACGTACACTTCTAAGAAGCTCAAGAGCCTGATTGAATGTCGTCCACACCCAACCCTTCCTCTCTCCCTCATTCACACACACCACAATACAACGAAAAGTTCTGAGAAAACCTCTTACATAACATTTACATCAAGTGTTCACTTTACACAAGATAAACCCTGATTGACAGGTCCGTCATTGATGGGAATCTTCACTCTTCACACCTGCATCACAACACACCATAACGCAAACATAGCACACCTTTACCTCCACCAGATCTTCTGAACCCATTCCAATATCTCTCACACCCGCCACCTTAATGCCTGTGGATTTGGATTTTACTTCGGAGATACTTTGCAGATCGGAAGAAAGGCAGATGAGGATGAGGACATGCTGTACAGAGGATTTAGGTTGTGCAAGCAGAATAAAGCAAAGAGGACCTCAGGGTCTCCAATCCAGTCTGAAGATGGTTAGTTTGAATCCCAAGAGCAGGTCAGATCCCGTGATCCGGTTCTTGTGAGTGAAGTGGAAGGACAGGATTGAGCGGACAGGATTTAGGAGCTGGACCCGTTTGGGACACTGACCTGGACACTTGTCGCTTCCCCTCGGCTGGTAGCAGCACCGTCAACTGGTCCTGGGGCGGATTGGATCGGCTATGGGTACCACAGGGAGACGACGTGAACAAGGTGGATGGGAGGGTGGAAACAAGGAGGGATGGAAAACAAGAAGATACGAGAAAACTAAATACAACAGAAAGAACAAAAGGAAACGGAGGAGATGGAACAGTAACAACTAACACAAAAATACAGGAGTGAATAATTGGGACTATTATGAAATCGGTTATGAAATGGTATATTTCAAAATAAATAAAATAAAATAAAACAACTAAATAATTTTATTAAAAAAAAATTAATTAAATAAAATACAAATAAAACAACTAAAATAAAACAACTAAAAATGTAATTTAATTTAAATAAGTGAACAAAAATAAATAAAATAACTTAAACTAAAATAAAAATAATTCAAAAGTAAAATAAGTAAATAAAAAAAATGAAATAAAATAATTTTTTTAAATAAAATAAAATCATTAAAAGGTAAAATATGTAAATAAAAATAAACAAACAACTAAAATAAAAACTTAAAATAAAAATACATTTAAACAACTCAAAATAAAAAAATTAAAATTAAAAATAAAATCATTGAAAAGTAAAATAATTAAATTTTTAAAAAATCATAAAAAAACATAGGGTTTAAAGCTGCGGTAGGGAACTTTTGACGCTCTAGCGGTTAATAAACAGAACTGCTTGCGTCTTGCGGAAGAACATCGTAGCCGGAACTACTTCTCTCTGTTTATGTCTATGAAGAATCACAAAGGTGCTGGTTTACTCCGCCGCGGTACCCCCGAAGCAATCTAAAATAGTCTGAATATAAAGACTTATTATAGGTGCAGCCTAGTGATTCAGGACAAGATAAAAACACGGTTTGGAAAATGGATTCATGGTGTACTCTCTTATTATATATATTTTTCTACATTTTGAACACAAACAAAGTTACGGACCGCAGCTCTGATTGGTTATTTTGTTACCGGGAGCGATGTATTTCTGCAAAAGGCAATAGGACACTGGGAGGAGCCAGAGGAGCTTGATTTATTCACAGATTATCTGTCTCATATTCTACTGTCAGGACATAATGACAGGTTTAACAAATATGTACAAAATATATATATATATATTTACAAAAGTTACCTACTGCAGCTTTAAGGGCAGCAACAGGCATCTGAATCTACATAATACTGTGTAAACCAGAGATATGTGGCCGTAAATATGAGAAGACCGGATGGCTTTGGTGATGAAACAAGCTTAACAAAACACTTTCTGTGAGCAGCTTGTGCATTGCCTTTGCCAAAGATCCTTGAATAAAAACAAAATGCTGTCTTTTATGATGTTTTGGTGTCCGTATCGTCCCTCTCTCTTCGATCGTGAAGGTCCACATCATTCCTCATCCAGAGCATGAACAGGGTCTTGGTTTATTTCAGTCCATCTGATTGCAGATTTGAGCCATCAGCTGCAAATCCTCTTGATATTGAGCTTCTTGAATCAGGCCAAAAAGCCCACACACACCTGAGAAGCATATCTCTTTGCCTGCTGTATGTACATTAAAACATGACTTAACTTTGAACTTTTCTTAAGTTTCTGGCTCTTAATGAAGTCAAACGGCTGCTGCTTTCCTGTGAGATTCTGTCAGCAAAATGCTGCAGTTCATAAAGTGACTGCAAAGATGTTTCGATTCAGCAAGCTAATCTAAAGAGAGAGAGAGAGAGAGACAGCGGGAAGAAAGAAAGAAAGGCAAGAAGCGATGCCAACAAACAACTCGACCGCAGAGTCCTCTCTGGCAGGAGCAAAGCATTGTGGGTGGCCAAGACCAGCAATAACAGGCTGAAAAAGCCTTCTGTTAGAGGAGTGGGAGAGAAAGAGAGAGATGTGGGAAGAGAATCATCTCATGTAGTGAGCAGCGGCGCACACACACACACACACACACACACACACACACACACACACACACACACACACACACACACACACACACACACACACACACACACGGTTCTCTAGATTGTCTTTTCGCATATATCCAACTTTTACAGTCAAAGCAGACATACCCTTAAACTTTCCAAGTGTTTGTAAGGCTACTTACTGTTATGAGATGACTTACACAATCAATTATCATAAAATTCACTCTAATATCTTACAGTAAATAACCTGAACATTTTAAAAATAAACAAATAAATTATTTTAAGATACTATTTATACTTTTTTATATTATATATTTATTGTTATATTTTTATATTCATATTTAGTCATTTAATATATATTTAATAACACAATTTATAATTAAATATATAATTACAATTATACACATGCATATATATATATATATATATATATATATATATATATATATATATATATATATATATATATATATATATATATATATATATACACACACACACATATATACAGTATATATACGTAATTCAGTTTATTATATTTCAAGAATTATGTTTGTTTATATATTAATATTTATTCATTATAATTTTATTTTAAATTATATATTCATTTAATTTTAGGATAAATATTCAGTCATTTTATTGTTTTTTCATTTTTATTTATTTACTGTTTAAATATTTCAATCTAGTTTATTTATATAATCAGTTTTACCTTTTTATTTTAGTACATCAAGTAAAGTTTAAGTTTTTATATTTTATTTAGTTAAAAAAATGTTTATTCATTTATAAGTTGGTTTATTTATTAATATTTATTCATTAAATTTTTTTTAATTATATTTATTTAAATGTTCGTTACAGTCTTATTAAAAGTTTTTTTTTTTCAGTTTATTATAGTTTTTTTTTTTTGTATTTTATGGTTTTAGTTAACTATAAAAATCCTGACTCATCCAGGCATCAAGAGCACTAGTAAAGTTTAAAGAATAAAAAGCCTTTATTCTCATATAAACCATCTACTCTGTTCCACACGTCCCGTAAAAGCCAAAACCTCAGCGTTAACGTCCTCGAACCCTGTGGCATCTCAAGCAGACATGAGAAGCGTCCTCTGAAGACATGCAGTCAGACTGGCTTTCACACACAAGGACATCAGAGCCACGACGACCAGAGCCTTTCTTCACATCAACAAAGCCACGAATAATACAAAGCTTTTGCTTTCTTTCACCCTCCGCTTTCTTTAGACCAAAATATTTTCTTTTTTTGCCGTTTCTTAGCAACTGGAAATTACAACAGAGCACTTTTCCGATGAAGTCAAAGTCAAAACGTAAAAGAAAAAAAGTGGAAGTGCTGTTCTAGATGAAAAGAGCCGATTAAGAGTGAAGAACATGCAGAGTGTCAGGGTTTACACGGAGCACAAACACACGGCTGATGCTCTCATTAACACGTGTGGAAAAGTGTGAGCTGCTGTTTTCTCTGCTTTACGAGTCTAGCGTCAGCGTTGTGTATGTAATGTGTGCGCTAAACAACTGGAAGAGAGTCGGACAGAAACATTGAGACCGAGCGACTCACCGGCGGTCATTTCTGCGGCGACGAAACAGTTTTTTCGTGTGTGCGATCTCAGCTTCATTAGGCAGAGGAGGGAAAACCTGCAGAAAGAGAGATAAAATAACATGAGAAATGCTAAAGCTAAAAAGTATTTTACAGTTTGTAAACAAGCATGAACCTCAAAAAAATTAAATAAAAAAAATATAAAAAAGAGAAAAAAATATTTAATAAATTAGTGCTATATATATATACATACATACATACATACATGCACACACACATATATATATATATATATATATATATACACATACACATACATATACATATACATATATATATATACACATACATATATATATATATATATATATATATATATATATAGCATCAATTATGCAATTTTAAAACATTTTTAGTTATTAATTTCAGGAACATTAAGAGGGTTATTATTTTTGTGATAATTATTTTCATGATAATTATGCACATTTACCCAGAAACTCTCATTACTGTAATGTTTTGTTTTATTTCTCATTGTCATTGTTAATGGTGATTTTCATAACTGTTTTATATAATTAAACAACAATTTAATTTTGGACAACAATTAAAAAAAATAAAATAATTAAATGCACATTTCATACATATATTTAAAAATACTTTGCAAATTACTACACACTTTTTTCATTAAAAAAAAAAAAAACACTTTAGCTTTATATTATTATTTTTGATAAAAGTGTCAAATATGACCCATTACATAACAGTTTAGCAATGATTACAATCCATTGAAATACAGCTGGTAAAAATCAAGTCCCACCCTTCATTATTCAGTGTTTCACGTGAAATGACGTCATGAAGACTTGTGTGTGTTTGTGCATGTGATTCAGAGCTCAGAATTCCTGGACATCATCTACAAAACACACCACAAACTAGAGATAAAGAGAGAAAAAAAAAACACTCTTGGATACTAAAGGAGGATAAAACGCCAAAGTTTATCGACAAGATCTGGGAAACAAGCACTGGTGCATGATGGGTAATAAAACCCTAAACTCTGACAACCTTCCATTTCACAGCATAATGGAACATTCTTGAGCTCTGAGCTGCGGTGGCAGCATTTACACACACACACACACACACACACACACACACACACACATCTCAGGGTTTCTCTTTCTAACCCTTCTGAGGCTCTGAGGCCAAAACCACTGTGTGCTGATTGGCTGTCTCTGATTGGACACAGATGTGGCGGGAGATTAGTGTAAATGGCTGCTTTTCCTCATCGGTCTGGTAATGAGGGCTTCTAACGCTTAACCCCGCCCCCGCACAGAAACCCTGCCAAAGCCGGACACAGAGAGTCGCCAGACATCACATTTATTAGAAATGACAAAAACAACTGAAACTTAAGAAAACACAACCATAGGATGTATTCATGAAAATAAAACAAAATGATAAAAAATATACACACTTGACTGGCTCAGACTAAAGTGAGAAATACTGTATATATATATTTTCACTTTGTATACAAATACTCCAATGATGCATGAATATTTTTATATTCTTAACGGATTTATACTTCATATTTATTATATAAATACTGTATATATGCAAAAATAGAAGCTTAATTTCGCCACAGAATACAAAAAAAATATTTAACTGTGACTTTTAATCTCATAAGTATTTTTATTTTTGTTTTTCTTGCAATTTCAAGCAGTAGAATAATAATTTTGATTTTACATTTCCTCAGATTTATTCATTTTCATCTCACGATTCAGATTTTTTTATTCCTGCCTTGGAAAAAAATAAAAAAAATAATAACTGCATATTTTTTTATATATCATAATTATTTTTCCTTGCATTTGCGAGTTTATATCTCAATGCAACAGAAATAGGCTTCCATAATAAATACTACAAGTCAAAAGTTTGAAATAAATAAGAATATATAAATAATATTATTCATAATATAATATAATATTCAATATTTAAATAATTTACTAATACAGATGAATACATTTTTGCAATACAGTAATGAGATGTGACTATACAATTGAGCAACGAATACAATCCAAAAAATACACAGATGGACAAGTCCTTAAATTTTTCCAGCTATTGTTACACATGCCAGAAATCCTGAATTCAGAGAATTAAATCTGATGAGTGTTTAGATATCAGGGTCAGATGTCCATATGTAAAATGGTAAAGTCTCATCTTATAATCAATTTGCCGTTTGCATGCATGAAACCGGATCTGATGTGTGCCAGATGCATCCATCTGACAGTGTAAATGCAGCCATAAAGACTTGTGAGGGTACAGCAGTAATTTTGGGTTTGGTCCCATCGGAATCCATCAAGTCTATGAGTTTCTAAACTTCATGAGGAACGTCCTTACGAGAGAGGCGGGTCCTCAAGCGTGTGTGTGTGTGTGTGTGTGTGTGTGTGGAGCTACTGTTGCAGTCCTGCAGGATGTCACAAGTTGGACGTCTCCGCTCTAATGTTCTCCAGATGATAATCGCAGCCACACCAAACACATTCAGACTTCAAAGCACCGAAATATGTCAATATTTGCACAAGCGTGAAACCGAGGAAAGCGAGGCACGAGTTTTCGTTTGCCGTGATTAAAGCCCTCAATTATGATTCACGCACAAAAAAGTAAACTATTGCAAGCAAGCACAAAGAAATCAGCTTTCTTCGAAACGTGTTTTAAAACACATAAGGAATGCGATGAATAATCTGCAGGGAGGAGACCTCGGTTTATTTGAAATAAGGGCTGATTGTTTTTTTTTTTTATGTGAAACAATGTGAATGAGTGTGTATGTCCTGCGCACGATGCATGACGGATCAAAGTCGTTGACACACAGATACACACACCACACCGTTCGGCACATCCCTGCTGAGCGTGACCTTTGACCCCGGGCTGTAGGATTGTCGGTCAGTGTGCATGCGTGACTGCGGAGGGTGAGAAGTCGGGAGGAGTCGCCAACGGCAGGAAACTTATGCATAACACCACATTCCAGAGGTCAAAGGTCACAATGGAATTCATGCTTACAGAGTGGGGAATGATGACTCCTCCCACTCTGACCCGATTGGTCTGCACAGAGATCCAGTGATGAGGTAATGATGATGTAACAGTGAGATTATGATGTCAAGCAAATATTGAGAGACATATATATATATATATATATATATATATATATATATATATATATATATATATATATATATATATATTTTTTTTTTTTTTATAATATAAAAAATTATATTATGTATACACACAATATATAATGTATAATATAATAATATAATATCATAGACAACATATTAAAAATCTTTATTTAAATATTTTTTAAATTTAAATTGACAATTATATTAAAAAAATACAAAGTAATTATTTTAAAATGTGATGTGAGAAAATTCAAAAGAAAAAAACATGCTGCATGTGTTTTACTTGACTTTTTGAAAAGCAATATTTATTAATTCAAATTATCCACCAAATATGATACACAGAAAGACTTTCTCTTCTAGCCAGTGGAATGATTTAGGGGTCCAAGAGAGCTCAGATTTGACAAGGTGGGTAAGATCCCAAAATCATCATGACCATCACTGCTGACGAGATCTACTCACAAACGAGCTCAACATTCACTCGTGCCAATGACACAAACCTCAGATGTTACTGAGGGTTTGTTCACAAAACAGATCAAATTTCATGCTTTTATTTCGCTATTCAGACCATAAACAAGTCAACGAGATACAATGCGAATACAATAAAAATAAAAATCTGATATTTGCAGGCTCTCCGAACAAAGCCAGAGCGTCCCGTGTGAGATCTGTGATTCTAAACTTAGCAGAGAAAGCTCTTTGTTAGCATGACTATTGCAGGATGACTGAAGCCGTCACCTCTGGTATTGACGTGACCCTTTTCCTGAGTCTGTGTCATGACATTCTGGATGAGGAGGGAAAGTGACACAGGAATTCCTGCGCTGCTAACGGATGGAATGAGGAAGACAATGAATCATCAGTCAAAGAGCCGAACGCTTGGCATGTGACTGTGAGCAGAGAGGGAGCGAGAGAGAGAGAGATACACAGAGAGAGAGAGAGAGAGAGAGGGAGGGAGAGAGAGACAGACAGAAAGAGAGAGAGAGAGAGAGAGACTGGACGCTTTCAATCAAACCATCTTAGCTTCACACACACACACTTGAAAAGATTTCCAAAGAGAAAGAAAAAGAGGGACTGAGAATCCGAGTTCCCACACCTTCAGACCAATGAATCTCCGTTACTTTTTTAGCCGTTCATAATCACTGTTTAACTTAAACTATATGATAATTGATTTCAAATAAAATAAGTATTAGATAGAAAAAACTGTTCCAAGTTAAAAACAACATTTCTTATTTTCTTTGACAATACAAATAATTCAAATAATATATGTATATCCTCAACTTAGAATATTTCAGGTTAGCTACCAAAGCAATATTTTTAATTTTCATACAAGCTTTTTAATTTTAAGTTGAAGTACAAAAATTACCAAAAGTAACTACACGAAAATTTATATCTGTTAATTGAAATATAGATGAAATTAAAAAAATAAAAACCTAAAAATAAAAAAATTAACTAATATATATATATATATATATATATATATATATATAGCAATATTTGCATTTTCATTTAAGATTTGTAATTTTAAGTACTAAAATGCCTAAAACTAAAACTGAAATAAAATTAAATAAAGCCAAATAGAAACAGAAAAATATAATACAATAAATAGAAAATAGAATAAATTATGAAAACAAAACAAATAAAAATGTTAAAAGCACTACCGATGACTAAAAATGTAACTAAAATTAACATGAAAAATGAATAAAAAAATGCCAATTAAAATATAATAATAAATACTATAATAGCACAGGTACATAAATAGTGCTAAAATAACTCTGTTACTGGATAAACATTTGTAAGATGCATTTTATAGAGTTTTAAAATTGATATCCCTGATATTTCCAGATTTTGGATACTCTGAGAAAAATCAGTCAAGATTCTTTAACTCCTTAAATGAAGTTTAGCACACAATCTCAGACAGTGACCTGTTTCGTGTGTTTACAGCAGCAGGAGCTTTATGTTCTTTTGGACATGTCTTCAGCGTGTGTGTTGGTCTGGTTGCCGGGTAACACAGGTTCGAGTCTCTGAGTGTTTATGATGGGACAGACATCATCTCTCTCAGGCCCAGTTAGGTAAAGATCCAGAGCATGATCTCACACTCAACCACGGCACTCAGACACACACACTCAACTGGGAAACAAAAACATCCCTGCATTTTTAGATTCATAAACATTAAAATTTAACAGGTTGCTATTCAATTGCTAGTGCATCCTATTTGGTTCCAGAGCATTGCTAGGCAGAGAGTTGCTATGTGGTTGCTAGGCTGTTCTGGTTTGTTACCAGGGTGTTGCTATGTGGTTACTAGGCTGTTCTGGTTTGTCAACAGGGAGTTGCTATGTGGTTACTAAGCTATTCTGGTTTGTTACCAGGGTGTTGCTATGTGGTTACTAGGCTGTTCTGGTTTGTCAACAGGGAGTTGCTATGTGGTTACTTAGCTATTCTGGTTTGTTACCAGGGTGTTGCTATGTGGTTACTAGGCTGTTCTGGTTTGTTACCAGGGTGTTGCTATGTGGTTACTATGCTATTCTGGTTTGTTACCAGGGTGTTGCTATACGGTTATTAGGCTGTTCTGGTTTTTCAACAGGGAGTTGCTATGTGGTTACTAAGCTATTCTGGTTCGTTACCAGGGTGTTGCTATGCGGTTACTAGGCTGTTCTGGTTTGTTACCAGGGTGTTGCTATGTGGTTACTAGGCTGTTCTGGTTTTTCAACAGGGAGTTGCTATGTGGTTACTAGGCTGTTCTGGTTTGTTACCAGGGTGTTGCTATGCGGTTGCTAGGCTGTTCTGGTTTGTCAACAGGGAGTTGCTATGTGGTTACTAGGCTGTTCTGGTTTGTTACCAGGGTGTTGCTATACGGTTACTAGGCTGTTCTGGTTTGTCAACAGGGAGTTGCTATGTGGTTGCTAGGCTATTCTGGTTTGTTACCAGGGTGTTGCTATGCGGTTACTAGGCTGTTCTGGTTTGTCAACAGGGAGTTGCTATGTGGTTACTAGGCTATTCTGGTTTGTTACCAGGGTGTTGCTATGCGGTTACTAGGCTGTTCTGGTTTGTTACCAGGGTGCTGCTATGTGGTTACTAGTCTGTTCAGGTTTGTTACCAGGGTGTTGCTATGCGGTTACTAGGCTGTTCTGGTTTGTTACCAGGGTGTTGCTATGTGGTTACTAGGCTGTTCTGGTTTGTTACCAGGGTGTTGCTATGTGGTTACTAGGGTGCAGTTGTTTAGTAAATTATCAACATGACACAACTGAAGCACAAACTCTGAACTCTCCCACTCTCACTATGAGTAACAGCACTAGTGATGCATTAATAAGACACTGTATTACTCTCTCTCTCACACACAAACTCTTTAAAATAGTTGCATTTTATCTCTAAAGCGCCGGGTTTCGTAATAATCGGCCAACAAGCATCCACCCACAAATTCCACAACTCCCAACAGATTATTCCACATCCAAGATTTCTCCATTGACCTCCTCTTTCCAGCATTACGACAAAGAGAGCATGAGCGCAGGTAGGAGCTGTGTGTGTGTGTTTGACAATCACAGGAAAAGGAGGGGTGTCTGACCTCCTCATTGTTGTGTGTCAGATCTGCCAGTGTCTCTTTCGCTCTCTCTCTGCTCCTGACGGGCCGCACGTAGTTTACGGAAGTGAGTGCTCAGTGTCTGTCCAACTGGAGGCCTTTTGTTCTGCAGGAACTAGACACGTCTACAGTATCTGACCCATCGCAGACAGACCACTGATCACAGTCTCTCTCTCTCTCTCACACACACACACACACACACACACACACACACACACACAATACAGACACATGAGTCAAAACATATGACGCAAAAAACTTGAACTTTCACCCAGACACACATACACACTTTTGATTGATTTAAATAAGGTCATGCTATTGATTCCTGTTCTTTTTTTTTTATATAAATTATAATGACTATGAAACTGATTTGGAAAATAAAATATAAAGTTAACATTAACAAAGATTAATAAATGCTGTTAAAATATATATTTATTTTTGTTGTTTAAATTAAATTACATTTAAAAAAATGTTGTTTATGTTAACAAATGCAATGACTGATGCTAACAAATGAGATCTAATTGAAAAGAGTTATCGATTTAACTTTAGGGTCAAAGTACAGTTAAATAAATACACACACACACACACACACACACACACACCTCCATCAAGACGGAAACAGACAGACTGACTCTGACCTTATTGGAAATGAAGCCTATTTTGTAGGAATGATGGGAAGAGTGAACGTGATAAAACACACACACGTACACACACACACACTTCCTTCTGCTCTGTATTAAAGGCAATCAAAATTTACAATGCGCAGAAACATCCGCTCACAATGACACACACATACACCACAAACAAACAAAACAACAGCCCACAATAAAAACACGCCAGCCAAACACTCAGATAAAGTGTGTGTGTGTGTGTGTGTGTGTGTGAGAGTGTACCACAGGGCATGTGAATCTGGCAGGATATAGTGTATCAGGTGACAAACAATAGAGTTATTAAAATCATTCACCTGACACACACACAGACACACACACGGTTAGAGAGTTCATGGATTAGAGATGGAGACTGATTGTGCGTGTGTGTGTAACTAAAATGAATTATTCATGCCAACTATTTTTTTCACAGGACTCTGACATGAGAAGATTCTTCAACTCATTATTAACACCTGTCAGTCATGTATGCAAATGAGCTCTGTTGTGATTGGCTGACTTCTCACAGTCGTCTAGACCCTTTTCACAGTCTGTGAAGATGATTCGACATAATATCATCATTAACCTAGTTTTATTTTTACATATAATACACATGTAAGATTTCTTTTAAAGAAATGTATATTTTCAATCAGTATCTCTATAGACGTTTAATCAACTACAATTACGGAAGAAAAAAAAAAAAAAAAAAAAAAAAAAAAAGAGTATAACAAAAAAAAGTGTTTATTTTAACATCCAGTGATCTGCACGTCTGCCTGTAACGTGTTTAAATAAACAGACGCACATAAAATCACAGAGAACAAGGGAAAGACAGCAGATCACTTGAGTAAGAACAATGGCTGGCATCACACACACACACACACACACACTCCACCCTGTCTGCCAGCACCGCGTCTAGACGCTGCCCGCAGATGACCTTCTGACCCGCCACTGCCACCCTAACAACATCCTGCTGGGTCTGGGTGGATCGAAGAGCTCACCAGCAGCCAGACACACCAGAGAGAGAGAAAAAGAAACCTATGCTTTCTGGCAGTTTATTGGTGATGACATTCTGAAACCACTAGATGGCGCCACTCCACTAACTGAATAGCAGCAGATGAGATGGTTGTTTGTTTGTGTTAACTATTTGGATGAGTTTGAGATTTTTTGTTTCTCGTTAGATCAATGATAGCTTAGTAGATTTAAATCAACTTTTATATTTAATATATTATATTTTGCTATAGCAGATCTTAAATATGACCTTAAAATGCACCTTAAAATGAAAAACAGACTACTGTAACAACTTAAGATTTGCATATACTGTTCGGGAATGACTGTATTAAAACCTTAATTCTGTGTCTCAGAACAAGAGAAATGCAGACAAAAGCCAATTTAGCTTGAATTAGACAGATACACTAACACCAACTCAGAAGCCTGGAGTAAATTTCATACCATTCAGTGTAAATGACACATTCGTGAGCAGGAAATGCCATTATGCACGAGCTAAAATCCAGTAATATCACACACACTGTCATATCATCCCTTCACCACTAGATGTCAGTGTTGGATCAGTTAAAAATAAAACACCTTCCGGCATCTACAGTAGTTTCTTACCGGCAGGAACTTCTCCATGTTGTCCAGGTCAATACCATCATCATCATCATCATCGAGTTTGCCCTTCATCATCCTGTGAACAGACACACATTGACATGAAGGCGTCCCGCCAGACAAAGACACTGCATGCTTGTTTATTCTTTATTCTTTGACACATGTAAACAACAACACAGTAGTATTAGCTCTCATGTATAATAATGTGCTTTAAAGTTTCCATACTAACTGACTAAATAAACCAAGCCCTAAATATAGTGAGAACATGGAGGAAAAAAACTGATCAGTTTTATTCAGAGACTCAAACGGAGCAAAAAATAGGCAATTTGGTTCAGTTGATGACAAAACGTGATGAAATTCTAATACTTGTGATGTAAATCAATTAGATCTTTATAATAGCATATCAGATACTTGATACATCCTTAAAATGATAGAAATATCAGTCATCACTCTGTATCTCCAATAATATGTCTTAGTAAGATGATGTTTAAATGTTTAGTCTGATGATCAAATCACATAATGCAAGGAAATCCAATCATGATTGAGAGATGAACAAATAAACATTCAGCAAAAACCTGATGATCATATTTGATTAAAAAAAATCAGTCCATAAGTGTTGATCTTGATTATTACTTACAACATGAAAGTTATTCTTTCATTTACTTTATAAAAATCTGTAACACATGAAGCACAAGCTGAAGTGATTCGGTTGTTTTCATCCAGGTTTTGATGATATTGTTTATTTAGAGGCCTGTATTAAATATGATACAGTAGGGGTTACAGTAGGGGTTAACTTCTCTCAATGCACCCCAGGTCATTTCTCATTCAGCCAGTAGAGGGCAGCAGAGAGCAGAGCGCCACACAAACATACAGCCACACCCCATAACAACACTGAATGCTGAAAACCCCCTGACATGCAGATTAAATCGGGTGTATAAATGCATTCAGTGCATTGCTGTGAAGTGATTCAGACTGCATCTGTGTGTGTGAGTGTTACTGACGTTATTGTCCGTCTCACCCTTCTCGGTCGATGTGCGGGAGGTGTTTCGGTGTCCCTCTGTACGGCCTCCTGTGAAACTGAGAGAAATCCAGTTTCTCTGGTTGCATGTCCCACGTAGCGCCTCTGAGAGCACAAATGCACACAAATCACAACATCAATACACAAACAAATAGGAATCCTTAACTACAGTACATTTACACTTCAACTAAAGACCTAAAGTTGCATTTTCCCCTCAAAAGTAAATACAATTAAGCCTTCTTTTACATGCATCGTTCAAATCCTTCATTTTCCCCGGATCCATCCAAGACTGTAAAACTCTGCTGAAACCCTAGACACACTGGAGCTCAGGCACTTTTTCTTTTTCTTCCTAAAATCCAGAGAATCTCAGAGCTTGTTCTGAAAGGCGATATGCAGCTCTGAACAGATTACAGTGGCATAACTCTGAATTAAAGCACTGGCATCCTGCAAACTGTTCAAATTGTTTTTTTTTTCTAAAAAAATAATACTTTTGTTTGTCAAGGATGCATTAAATTGCCCAACAGTGATAGTAAAGACATTTATAATATTGCAAATGATTTATATTTCTAATCAGTGCTGTTCTTTTGAACTTTCTATTCATCAGAGAATCCTGAAAAATAAAATGTATCACCATTTCCACGAAAAATATTGGGCAGCACAAACTGTGTTCAACACTGATAATAATCAGAAATGTTTCTCGAGCAGTAAATCAGTATATTAGAATGATTTCTGACGATCATGTGACACTGAAGACTGGACCAATGATGCTGAAAATACAGCGGAGCATCACAGAAATACATCACATTTTACAGTATATATTAAAATCGTAAGTTGTTTTAAATGGTGATAATAGATATTTCAGTTTTTACCGTATTTGTACCTATTATGAATTGCAATATTATTTTTCACACAGATCAAATCTAATATAAGAACAAGCCTCTAGTGTGTGTGTGTGGGGGGTGTGTGTGTGTGTGGGTGTGTGTGTATGTGTGAGAGAGAGGGAGAGAGAGGGAGAGAGAGAGAGAGAGAGAGAGAGAGGGAGAGAGAGAGAGAGAGAGAGAGAGAGAGAGAGGGAGAGAGAGAGAGGGCTGAAGGTGAGAGCCTCGTTAATTAAATTTAGCCCGTGACCAGGTTTAAATTGGACTGTGAGTCAGCAGCACTGCAAAGCACAAGCAGAAAAACCAGAGCAGATGAAGATATTTACTGACTGCTGAAAATATGGACATATTTCAGCAGTCTGGATCAAATAATAGAAATTCAAAAGTAAATTAACTGTGTGCATTTCTATGGTCTTTTTAAATGAAATCATGACTAAGCCATATAACGAGTTTGGTTTTATTTCGATTACATCTCATTACTTACATGCCTAGATTTATTAAAGTATGTGTGTGAATCTCACCCATGACAGTTCAGGTTTGCAGCCCAGATGTCCGTCCCCAGAACATCCAAAGAACAGTCTCTGTTTCCATTCTACAACACACACATCATGAACGTTTAAAAACACGGAAAACAAAATGTTCCTGATGACATCAATCTATAAATATGATATCTCACCTTCGCTGGGGCTCTGAACTGGTGGTTTCGTCCTCTGCTGCCTGATCTAGAACCAGAACCGGGTCGAGAACCTGAACTGGGTCTAGAACCGGTGCTGCCATTACTGCTGTGCTCCCAATCATCCTGAGAGAGACAAGAAGAAACAAAATCATTTGAATAACATAAAAATAAGCACAAATTAATCCCTGCAATATGTGTTCTCACCTGGAGAGCTTCTTTCATTTCACATTAAATTAACATTTTTATACACTGAAAAACTAAAACTAAATTGATTCTAGAAAACACTAGAAAAATATCCAGTTTAAAAAAATAATGCAAACTACATTGAAAAGGACAAATTATTAATATATATTAAGAAATAACAAAAGTAATCACAAAAAAGATGGTTTCAGGACTTTAGATCAAACACACACACACACACACACACACACACACAAATGCTGACAGAGCTGATGAAGTAAATGATATGTAAAGATAAAAATATCCACAACATATCATGCATGCGGAGTATGTCAAATGAGATTTCAGTTCAGTCAATCCATGCGATGGTTCATCAGATGCAACTGAGCATGTGACATCAGCATCACATCACATGACCCACAATACGGTCACTGTGTCATTCACAATGCTCTCTCTCACACACTGAAGAACAACATGCATGCAGCACAGTGCATCTAAGCTTCTGCTGTCTTGACTTGAGCTGAATAATGACACCATTGTCTTTTTAAAGTTGCTTCACAGCAAAGTAAATTGCGACTTGGTTTTATCTTGCAACTGCAAGTATATATGCAATAATCCAGAATTTTTTCTCAGAATTTTGACTTTATATCTCACAGTGACATGTTTTAAACTCAAGTTTGCAGATCAGCTCTTGCTGAACAAAACTCATCAAATTATCGATAATACTCTCGAGAAACTCGCTTGCAAACGATTGCACACAAAGCTTTTTGGAAAGGGAAATGCAATTGGAAATTAAATAAAATAGAATTGAAATAAAAACTTACCAAAATAATAATAATAACATAAAAATTATTTATTAACTTCTTTTTTTTTTACTATAGTGCCCCTTAAGGCAACAAGTATGAAGTGCACACTTGCACCGTGTTACAAAATGCGGTCTGACACATTTCTGAATCATATGGCACAGGCAATCAAACTAGCAGAGCTGGAAATACTTGCATCTAGTGCACTTACTGTATGTGTTTTCATTTTAACATTAGCATCTAGCTTCACTTGGACAAACAGAAAGCCATCCAGGCACCTGTTACGTACTGTTTACAGCTATGATTTGGGACGCTCTAACCCTAATCTCGCTCACTATTCAGGACAGACAGTATGTGAACTGGGACCCAGCGCTAATTTGATGTTTCTATTGTTTTCTGTGTCAATCCATTAATACATTTTCTGATGAGAAAAACACCTGTTTTTGAACACCCAAAGTAATTTTCAAACATTTCTACACATCTTCAACACTAACACTGTCTCTGCAGCAGAGGTGACTGCAACAGATGCTTTCACAGCTTCATCAGTTATAAAAAGACAAATAACTTTTGACGAGCCGCTTGTGTCGGGTGTGAACAGGGTGTTACACAAGTGTTATGGATCAGACACACATACACACACATGCAAAACTTACTGGTTTTGACGAGCCCCTGCCCCGTGAAGACGACCAGCTCCCGTCAATCTTATCATTGCAGTTTTCAGTCCACTGATAGACAGAGAGAGACACCATTAGTATCAAATTTTATTTATTCGTTTTGATTATTACTTAGTAAAACAGAATTACAGTGCATCATCCTCAACACAGCTTTTGAGGTGCGGGACAGGGTGTGTTTTACCTGTGAGGTCTGGGACGGGGTGTGTTTGGTAAGGGACAGGGTGTGTTTTACCTTAGAGGTCCGGGACGGGGTGTGTTTGGTGTGGGACAAGTTCAGTTTTACCTGTGAGGTCCGGGACGGGGTGTGTTTGGTGCGGGACGAGGTCAGTTTTACATGTGAGGTCCGGGACGGGGTGTGTTTGGTGCGGGACGAGGTCAGTTTTACATGTGAGGTCCGGGACGGGGTGTGTTTGGTGCGGGACGAGGTCAGTTTTACCTGTGAGGTCCGGGACGGGGTGTGTTTGGTGCGGAACGAGGTCAGTTTTACATGTGAGGTCCGGGACGGGGTGTGTTTGGTGTGGGACGAGGTCAGTTTTACATGTGAGGTCCGGGACGGGGTGTGTTTGGTGTGGGTCGAGGTGAGTTTTACCTGTGAGGTCCGGGACGAGGTGCGTTTGGTGTGGGACGAGGTCAGTTTTACATGTGAGGTCCAGGACGGGGTGTGTTTGGTGTGGGACGAGGTCAGTTTTACATGTGAGGTCCGGGACGGGGTGTGTTTGGTGTGGGACGAGGTGAGTTTTACCTGTGAGGTTCGGGACGGGGTGTGTTTGGTGCGGGACGAGGTCAGTTTTACATGTGAGGTCCGGGACGGGGTGTGTTTGGTGCGGGACGAGGTCAGTTTTACATGTGAGGTCCGGGACGGGGTGTGTTTGGTGCGGGACGAGGTCAGTTTTACATGTGAGGTCCGGGACGGGGTGTGTTTGGTGCGGGACGAGGTCAGTTTTACATGTGAGGTCCGGGACGGGGTGTGTTTGGTGCGGGACGAGGTCAGTTTTACATGTGAGGTCCGGGACGGGGTGTGTTTGGTGCGGGACGAGGTCAGTTTTAGGGTGTACTCACACTGCCAGTTTGAACCGTGCCCAAGTGCGTTTGACCACCAAAGCGCGGTTCGTTTGACTAGTGTGAGTGCTCCGAATCGTGCCTGGGTGCAGCTCGATTGGCCGGCCCTGGCCCGCTTGGAAGAGGTGGGCCAGGGCACGGTTCAGTTGGACTCGGGCGCGGTTCGCATGCAGTGTGAGCGCTAACCGTGCCGGAGCACGGAAAAGGACGCTTTGCATCACGGTTTTGCGACGCTCCAAAACCAACATGGCAGGGAAAGGGTCGCTTTGGTCTACGGCAGAGGTGCAAAACGCATAAAAAAACTAAAAACTGCAAAGTCCTTGCTGCACTTCAGCTGGTATCTTGCAAACATCCTCATACGAGCAGCACGATTATGTGAAAATGTTCGCGCCACTAAGGCGACACATCTGTTTAACAACAGGCTGTGGACCAAACAACACAAAATTATCCACAAAGAAAACAGAGCGATGCACTCCATTGTGTTCATAGAGCGCCGCTCTTCCTGTTTATCCCGAAACCGTCGCACCATAATGACGTAAGCGTGCTCCGGCATGAATGCTGAAACCCTATATGTGAGTGCAGGCCAGAGGGGGAGTGGGGAGGGGGGACAATCGTACTCGGGCCCGGTTCATGGCAACCGTGCCTAGTGTGAGTACACCCTTACATGTGAGGTCCGGCACGGGGTGTGTTTGGTGCGGGACGAGGTCAGTTTTACATGTGAGGTCCGGGACGGGGTGTGTTTGGTGCGGGACGAGGTCAGTTTTACATGTGAGGTCCGGGACGGGGTGTGTTTGGTGTGGGACGAGTTCAGTTTTACCTGTGAGGTCCGGGACAGGGGTGTGTTTGGTGTGGGACAAGGTCAGTTTTACCTGTGAGGTCTGGGACAGAGATGTGTTTTGAACTGTGAGGTGTGGGACGGGGTGTGATTTACCTGTGAGGTTTGGGACAAGGGTGTGTTTGGTGTGGGACGAGGTCAGTTTTACCTGCGAGGTCTGGGACAGGGTGTGTTTTACCTGTGAGGTCTGGGACAGGGGTGTTTTTGGTGTGGGATGAGGTCAGTTTTACCTGCGAGGTCTGGGACAGGGTGTGTTTTACCTGTGAGGTCTGGGACAGGGGTGTGTTTGGTGTGGGACGAGGTCAGTTTTACCTGCGAGGTCTGGGACAGGGTGTGTTTTACCTGTGAGGTCTGGGACAGGGGTGTGTTTGGTGTGGGACGAGGTCAGTTTTACCTGTGAGGTCTGGGACAGGGGTGTGTTTGGTGTGGGACGAGGTCAGTTTTACCTGTGAGGTCTGGGACAGGGGTGTGTTTGGTGTGGGACGAGGTAAGTTTTACCTGTGAGGTCTGGGACAGGGGTGTATTTGGTGTGGGACGGGGTCAGTTTTACCTGTGAGGTCTGGGACAGGGGTGTGTTTGGGACAGGGGTGTGTTTGGTGTGGGACAGGGTCAGTTTTACCTGTGAGGTCTGGGACAGGGGTGTATTTGGTGTGGGATGGGGTCAGTTTTACCTGTGAGGTCTGGGACAGGGGTGTATTTGGTGTGGGACAAGGTCAGTTTTACCTGTGAGGTCTGGGACAGGGGTGTGTTTGGTGTGGGACGAGGTCAGTATTACCTGTGAGTTTTGGGACAGGGTGTGTTTGAACTGTGAGGTGTGGGACGGGGTGTGATTTACCTGTGAGGTCTGGGACAGGTTGTGTTTTACCAGTGAGGTCTGGGACAGGTTGTGTTTTACCAGTGAGGTCTGGGACAGGGATGTGTTTGGTGTGGGACGAGGTCAGTTTTACCTGCGAGGTCTGGGACAGGTTGTGTTTTACCAGTGAGGTCTGGGACAGGGGTGTGTTTGGTGTGGGACGAGGTTAGTTTTACCAGTGAGGTCTGGGACAGGGGTGTGTTTGGTGTGGGACGAGGTCAGTTTTACCTGTGAGGTCTGGGACAGGGTGTGTTTGAACTGTGAGGTTTGGGACGGGGTGTGATTTACCTGTGAGGTTCAGGACAGGGTGTATTTTACCTGTAAGGATTGGGAAAGGGTGTGATTTACCTGGGAGATGTGGGACGGGGTCTTGTCCACATCCTGGTCGGTCTCGTTTTTGTCGCTCAGGAGTCCCTGCACCTGGTACTCCAGCACGTAGCTGTCGATGAAGCGCTCCAGCTCCTCGATCTCTTGCGAGCGTGTGCTTCCCGCCTCTGAAGATGCCGAGGCTACCGATGAGCTCTCCATGGCAACCAGCCCAGTGGGAGGAGGGATGGAGGGAGGGGAGCTGTGGGCGGGGCAAAGAGTAAAAGGTTTTTAGTTATGTACAAAATCATGTGAATTGACATTTTTAATGGAGAAAATAAATAGTGTAATAATAACACTCTGCAGTTCATCTGCTTCACCAGCGGCGGCAGCAGAGACACCGAATTGATAAAGTCCTGTCTGCTTCTGCTTTACCATCACATCTGTCTCTCCTCTCCTCTTTCACCTCCTATCTTTTTCTTTTCTTACTCTCTTTACTCTCTCTCTATATGTATTACTCAAAAGTCAAAAGCGTTCATTATATAATGACGGCTCTGGGTGGGACAACATGCCCCGCTTACACCAGGTGACAGAGAGAGAGAGAGAAAGGGAGATTTTAATCTGGTGTTAACTCAATACTTGAATCTTGGTCAAGCAAAGAGGATTTACAACCGGAGCAGCTCCATCTTACCAGCACACATCCAAAATAACACACGCAAGGGCCCTGCGCTCCTGTCTACACACATAAAAACACAACTGCTCCTAATTAATATTCATATTTGATTCTATTATCCTCTTGAATGGTTCATTTGTGAAATGAACATCACTCGGACACATTTACTTCTGCTTTGGAATTATCGTCACATGCATTTTCTATAAAGCTGCTTTGATACAATTGTGAATTTGAATTGAATTTACTTTGTTTAGCAACTGTACTTTGCACCACCAGTAATCTGTGAATTGATCCTTTGTGTCTATATTCATCATGCTCCCAAGCACAGAGCACAACTGTTTTCAACACTGATAATAATCAGAAATGTTTCTTGAGCAGCAAATCAGCATATTATAATGATTTCTGAAGATCATGTGACACTGAAGACTGGAGGAATGAAAATTCAGCTTTACATATATTCAAATAGAAAATGGCCATTTTGAACTAAAAATTTACTGTAATTTTGATAAATAAATGCAGCCTTGGTGAGCAGAAGATACTTCTTTCAACAAAATTAACAAATCTTGTGAGACCCCAAACTTTTGGTAGTGTGTCTTTGAATTTTAAATAACAATAAATAATGTTAACAATGAAAATCTACTCTTTTCTTTTTTCTTCTTGTCCTTTCGCAAGTTTTGTTTGATTTATATACAGTATATATAAAATGTTCATGTTACATATTCAAATTCTCATGCTTCCATATTACTTTTACTTTCACTTTTAGTGATTTCACAATTTTAGTGATATATTCCACATCAGACACTTCGGAGAATGTAAACAAAAGATGTGTGTGTGTGTGTGTGTGTGTGCTGTGATATCAGCTGTTCAGACCGACAGCTGGCTCAATACACACACTAGAGCTGAGGAAACAGAAAGAGCGAGATCCAGCACATGAGACGATCAAGATTAGAAGCGTTAAAACTGTCATTGTGTCTCTAGATTCAGACGGACAGCTTTAATGAGCTGAATGCAGTATGATCGTCTGTCAATGACACACTTCATTCAAGCTTTGCATCACTAACCACACACAAAATGCTACACTTAAGAATATTGTTAAAATATATTACATTTGTGAGTTTAAACAACAATGCAAGTGATTTTGACAAGCACAGATTTATTTTCTGTGTTGACACATTTCATGTTGAAACAGGAAGTAAAGGAGCATCAAAATAGCTCAGCCCTCTTTCATAAATAGCCAATAGTTTTTATTTGCATTACAGCCATGAACCATCATTTGTTAGTCATAATTTGGGGGGTGTGACATTCTCATTCTGGAGAGCATTTGATTGGACAATAATCTGAGTAATGCAGGATGAGTCATCACTATTTTTGCTCCATTTTCCCAGAAGAGAAACACTGTTCATTTGTGAGAAATAAGGACATCTGTCTGATGGAGCCTGTTTTTACCATCATCCTCATACAGGTACCAGGGTTAATGCAGTTAACTAAAACAATAATAAAACATTAAAATAACTGTTTATTTAAATTTAGTTACTTGAATTTTTTTTATACATGCATACATATAACATTTTTAATTTTAAAACTAACAAATGAAAATAATATAAGTTAAATAAACATAAAAATATCATAAAATGACAAAAAAAATCTAAATGATGAAAATATATATAAAAAAAGTTAATTACCAAAAACTATAACATTATAACCAAAAAAATCTAATAAATCTGACAGTTAAACACATGAATTATAATAAAAAAGTCACTTTACACAGCAAAAAATAAATATTATTACTGAAGACATAAATGCTTTCTAAAATGTAAACTTCACATTTCAGCTCATAAGCCCTCTTGTGCATTATAAGATCATTACTACAGGACACATGTCTTTTTGGTTCATTTATACGAATGCATGAGTAGGAATGAGCTACAAATTTCATTAGGTTGGAAATCAGAAAATATTTCAGACATCATGTTGGAAATAACAAAATAAATCTCTAATTAGCCGTTGACAAAGTCTTTAATCTAATGAGCAGCCTTGTTTCAACTGGCAGAAAAATAGCCCAAACATAGCCAACATTTGGAGAAAAATCTGTCTTGGCAGGAATAAGATTAACTGAGCTCTCATTAGGGCTTTTCCATTAGCCGCTCACATACTGGTGCTCGTGACATTCAACATTCCTCATTTCATTCCTGTGGATATCATCCTGTCAAGTCTAAATGAGCAAATGTCTCTGACAGGACAGTCACAGCCTCGGGCGCTACGACACGCTCTCTGCTAATGGAGCTGAAGCACATGCTGCAACACTTCACTAGATATATATATATATATATATATATATATACACACATTTGCCTTTAAAAAATAAAAATACAAATAAAAAATTGTGGACAAAAAAACGCCTAAATTTACAATTTTACCAAATTAAGAAAACAATGCAAAAACAAAGTATTTGTCACTCTGAATACAATCAGTACCCTGTTTTATACATATATACATGTATATATGATAATAATTATAAAAGTTTCTACAGTATATACAGTATAATCAGTATATTCGAATGATTTCTGAAGATCATGTGACACTGAAGACTGAAGGAACGATGCTGAAAATACAGCTGTGCATCACAGAAATAAATTACTTTTTAAAATAAATATTTAATAATAAATAAATTCAAATAAAAATCAGCTATTTAATATTGTAATAATATTTCACATTATTACTGTTGCATAAATGCATACTATTGCATACATTTTGACAATTAACAGATTTTTGTTGATGAAAAGCAATCCGAATGAATGCATTTTGAAAATATGACTATGATTTCAAAATTGATATACCGGTACGTAAAGAGTTAATAATAACCATGCCATACTTTTTATTTATTCCAGTCTCATTTTTATATGACTGACAAATATAAATGTCATTAGCTGATGTTAACAGTTTGTGATCCAACACATTTTAGATGCAATTCAAATATATAAATCTTACATTTAGGCCTAATTAATTATAGAGCCAGACTTGATTTGATTGAATTGCGAATACTGTAAGGCAGTAAAATGATTTGTTAATCCTATTTCTCCTCGATTTCATTAAAACAAAGGTTCAGAGGAAGAAAAATATATTACAATTATAAAAACATGACTTTTAGGATTCAGATTTTTCAAGTGTTTGTGCTCACATTTCGAAACAATACTAAACAAAACTCTTACTAGTGGCCAACCACTAGAGTAACTACTCCGCATTAAGATGCTGGCAGTGTGAGCAGAGATTAAAAATAACATATCTGCAATTATTATAATAATAAAATGTCATGTTGTTCCAGAACAGCTTCTATCTACACACACAAACACATGAACCACAATCAAAGACAACAGCACAGCTACACTAACAGAAAAAAGGAACAGAAAGAAACACAACAGTATAACGCGCGCACGCGTGTGTGCGTGTGTGTGTGTGTGTGTGTGTGTGTGATCTCCCACAAAAACAGTTCCTTCTTCCAGCGCTGCAGTGAAAGCCCTATCTGTCTGACTGATGGTGTGTGTGTCTCACTGCTCTCTGATCAACTCCTTACACCTTACATTTTATGTTGTTTTTTTAATTCTAATTTTGATTTAATTAGAATAGTATGCATTTATGCAACAGTAATGATGTGAAATATTATTACAATATTAAATAGCTGATTTTTATTTGAATATATTTTAAAAAGTAATTTATTTCTGTGATGCTCCGCTGTATTTTCAGCATCATTCCTCCAGTCTTCAGTGTCACGTGATCTTCAGAAATCATGTAAATATACTGATTTTCTGCTTAATAAACCTTTATAATTATCTTCAATGTTCATATCTTTCAGGATTCTTTAATGAATAGAATATATATATAGCCTACACATATACATATGCGTTTACAGCTAGCAATGGTTTATTGTTAATATACTGACATATATTTATTTCCCACAGCTTCTGAATAATGGGAGTAATACAGTAATGGCAGTAAAGCACTAATAACTTGACAGAAATACTGGATCTGAATGGAGCGAGTGTGTGGATGGAGTAAATGTTTAACCTGAAAACAACACGAAGTGTAAATGTGGAAACAAAATAAGAGAAGGGTGACAGCAGGGAGACACTGTGCACTGATAGTGATGCTGTGTGTGTGTGTGTGTGTGTGTGTGTGTGTGTGTGTGTGTGTGTGTGTGTGTATCTGGTCTTTGTTGTCTGGTGCAGTAGTGTGTGTAAAATCCTCCACGTGTGTAACACTTGCTCACAACAGCTGTTTGAACAAAGAGCTCACACACACACACACACACACACACACACACACAATCCATCATGTTGATGTGTTTCCCAACATGTTCCATCACTGCATGTTATTCCAGAGAAAAAACATGTTCTTTTTCATGACCATTCATCAAAATTTCTCTGAAACAACTGTTCATAATAAAACATAATAATAAACAATAATATCCAATGATTTGCAAGAATATTCACTTTCACCCATAAACATGTTGCATTATGCCGTTTCACATCGTTACAGATGCATCTTTAATTATAACTGTGGTTTATGATTAATATATCTAATGTGTCAAACACACAATCACACACTGACAGGAAGTTCCAAGTCTGCTGTCCACTTTGCGCTGGTGCAATATAAAGAAATATCCAGCGCTTACTATCTGTAGACTGTAATAACGGAGCAAACACTTTCAAACACCATCACAGACCCTGATAAACACAGACATGCAAATGTGCTCAAGAGACAGAGACTGTCACTTTAAACACGAAAGCCACAGATATCACCAATCAGCATATTCAAATGATTTCTAATGATCATGTGACACTGAAGAGTAATGATGCTGAAACTTCAGCTGTGCGTCACAGGAATAAATTAATTAAAAAAAAAAATTGCATAGAAAACAGATATTTTATATTTCCCAATATTATTATTTTTTTTTACTGTATTTTAACAAATAAACGCAAGCAGAAGAGACTTCAACTTTAAATAGTTGACTTAGAAATCTAAGTTGACAGCATGCTGCTGCTCAGTGTTTCTAACAGATGTTCTCCTGACATCACAACGGCTGGAGCTCTGATTGACAGCATGATGATGTCAGCTGGTTGTCAAGACGACACCTTTCAGTCCCATCAGCACCAGTGCAACATTCTCATCCAACACGATCACAAAACACATCAGGATCAATTTTGTTTTTAAGGGTGGTTAGGGTGGTACAATTCATTTAAATAAAATCAAAATTGCAACATGGCTTAGTGTGTTTATTAAATTGCAAAGACTGTGGTTTAATTAATTAAATATATCTTCAGCGTGTTTTCTGTCAAATTAAAAGCTCAGTGGTTTAACATCTGAAAATTGAGAAATAATGACTGCCAAAAATATTAGTATTATAATATGTATTACTACGTAGTATTATTGTTTTATTAATACTATATTACTTTTCTTAAATACACATTTATAATCTATAATTAAAAAAATATTATAGGTTATATTACTTATTTTGTGTTTATTTAATCATTTTTATATTCGTTTTTAGCAGTAGTATATATATATTTTTTAAGACATATTGATTTACTTTTATATTTAAATATATTACCAAATCAGCTTCACATGGAAAACACAGATTAAAGATTCAACAATATAATAAATACAACCATTCAAATTAGACAAAAAGACAAACAGTACATACAATAAAAAGTGCAAAAGATATTCCTGGTCCTTAAAACATTTGTCCAGATAAAAATCTGTCTCATGACATAAAAAAATTGTCAGACCAAATGCATATATTTTATAGACAAATCAGGCATATTGATAAAAAAAGTATTATTTGATCTTCTCAAAATCAATCTATCAGAGCAGTTTTCTGAAACTCCAGGAAAGGCTTTAGCGCTGGAAATGATGGTGTGTAAAACTAAAGCTCATTGCCACCAGAATAAAAGAAACAATGCATCAATTGTTCTGTTCTAAAGCAGAACCTCAATTAGAACAATAGCAATCTTTCACTCAAACTACAGGATCTAATCAGTGTACAACCTTATTCTTCAACACGTGATCACAGCTAAACTCAAAATAACCTGAGAACCAATCAAAAGCTATCAAACAACATCAGCTCGATGAATGAGGGCCGATTCATCAACCAAACAGATCTTCAAATAACATAAACCAGACAGAAGTTCAGGCATCGGTTAAACTAATATATTCTCCAAACATTTCAAGCACAACGAAACAGAACTCACCAAACAACATCTACAATCAGTTGACCGCCAAAGAAGCTCTGAACAAAAGCTTTTTAAAACAGATAATGCCGCGCTCTCCGTACTGAAGAACCTACAATGAACGACATCATCCACAACAATGCAACGTCAAATGCATTCATTTGTGCTCAAGCTTACGGCGGTCAGCAGCACACTGCACAGTTATCCAGGACGCATAAGCATTGACGCTACAAATGCTAAATCTACTAAATCTTAGCATTTGTAGAGACAGTCAGTATAAAACTGCTGTGTAAATGGTCTTTCTGTAAACATGCAATATGAGAATATGCTGAACGTGCAAGATATGAAACGACTTTTAACTACAGGCCGCAAAAATCAATTACAGCTGGAAAGGGAGAGACAACACACACACACATTTGTCTCTACCTCTCCCACACACTCATGATGTGATCTGAATCCCAATGGAATGTGATGAGATTCAGCAGCTCTGATTGGCTGGAAAAGCAGGAAGTGAACACATTCCACACACATTCCAACTCACACAGACCACCAATGAGAAGCACAGACACTGTATGACTGAGCCAATCAGAATCTTCGTTCATGATGAGAGCAACAGGGATTGGATAAACAATGGAGGGTGACTAAAACAGCCCTATCAGCACTGCTCTATGAGACAAACAAAGCCTCTCATCAAGGAATAGATTTTAAATCAACAGGAGGTAAAATTACATGTGCATTATGATGTTGCTGTATACATCATCCCTTAGCATAAATTTATATTCCTATTATTCAACTGTTGAAGAACATATTGAATAACATAAAGCTGTCTGTGAATGTTTGAGTATGTTACTTAGGAAGTAATATAATAACAATCCAGGGAACTTATTTACATTTCAGGGCATGCGAAACAGCCATACTCTGACAATCTAGGCAAAGCTTGACCTCTAATTGACCTCCAAAGCAAAAGTTTTCCACGTTTTAGCAAAACGAACATATGACCCAGTCTGATACAGTTAACAGTCTTTGCATTATTTCAGGTTTGCACATTTTTTCATTATATATTTGTTTATCTTTTTATATATCTTATGCACAGTCATGAAGTAGACAAGATTTATTATTCAGTGCAGGTTGAATTCTCACAAGTTAATTTGAAGAGTTAAAGATCTTGTTCATATAGAGATTTTGAAAGCCTGGGTAGGTGATTTCTTACAGAAACATTTTTTGTAGTGCTGGTTAAGAGTCTCTTCACATCCTGACAGAATCACTAAGTTAAGTGGTCTAAATGTATTTATATTGTCTGTTGAAGTCGTAGGATCATAAAATGTTCGTCCAATCATATCCCTCGGTCCGGACATATGAACATAAGTATTTGCATGCCTCCGTACACCCTGTTCACGGAGACATGACATCGGCATATACCATTACACTAGTGCAGACCGAGCGAGAATGGAAAGAGTTATTATTGAAATATTATGCACTTTATATGTTTTCTCACCGGTGAATGAGACATGAGTTAATCTGACAGTGTTGCATTGAACCTCCACCAACACCGTCTCTCCTCGTGTCGCTGGTTAACTTCTGCTCTGTCTGTGTATGTTCATGTTTTTGAAGGAAGTGTGACTTTGGAGAGTGATTTGCAAGGAGGGTGGGATCTTATGCTTTCAAATCTAGCGTGCTATAGCTTCTCTAAAATCATCTACCCAGAGATGTATAGTAACGAAGTAGAACTACTTCACTACTGTACTTAAGTACTAAAAGGCGGTATCTGTACTTTACTGGAGTATTATTTTTTTCTCCTACTTCCACTTTTACTTCAGTACATATTTTCGCTGAGTTTAATACTTTTACTCTGATATTTTTTTTATGTGCTGCATCGTTACTCATTACAATTATAAAATTTTTACGAATCATTCCATTACAAACCACTGCCAGAACTGCGCGTGCTGACTGAACTGCTGTCTGTGAAGAGAGAAATGAACACAGAGCCGAGCCAGATAATGAGTCGTTCACGAGTCAAGAACCGGTTGCATCGGTTCTCGGATGACCAGTAACGTTAGTTCTTTCTGACAGTTCGATTCAATAAACCAGTTGCGTCTGACAGAAACGGTTCTTGACTCGTGAACGAGTCATTATCTGGCTCGGCTCGGTGTTCATCTTCAGTTCTCTCTTCACAGCAGTTCAGTCAGTGTACTGTTTGAGTCAATGAATTACTCCGGGATATTGGTTTGTTTGAACTCAGAGGGAGTGTCAGCCACATTAAACAAGTTAACAGCTTAAGTCATTTGTGGATTAATGCGTATTGGAGACGCGAACCGTTTAAAACGATTCAGTTCGATTTGGTGAACTGTTTCAAAAAGATCCGGTTACATCGAATGATTCGTTCGCGAACCAGATATCAAAAACTGCTTTGTTTTTAACTGTCTTACAACAGACACGGAAGAGAAGACAATGCTGAATAAAGTCGTAGTTTTTGCTATTTTTGGACCAAAATGTATTTTCGATGCTTCAAAAAATTCTAAATGACCCTCTGATGTCTTACTGGTTTGAAACAACATGAGGGTAAGTTATTAATGACATCATTTTGCAAATTGGGCTAACTAACCCTAGTAACCGTTTTTTGTTTACAAGAAGTTACAGTCAAAGGAATTGTGGTTGTCCTTTAGGTTAATCATTTGAAATAGTAAAAACAATATGTTCAAACTTTTGACTATTTTCTTTAATAGCTACATAACACAATACTTCTACTTTTACTTTCAGTACTTGAATAGTAAATTTCAAAATAGACTACTTGCAATACTTAAGTACAAAAAATGTTGAATACTTTAGTACTTCTACTTAAGTGTGGTGCTTAAACAACTCAAGTCACTTTTTTGATAGAGCACTTGTACTTTTACTCAAGAATGGGTCTCTAGTACTTTATACATCTCTGCATCTACCCTAGATTTAAAGTTCCCATCACATCTGACAGTCTAGCAGAATCATCTGCAACCATACACACAGTTCTCACCAAACCGGTCTCTCTCTCTCTCTCTCTCTCTCTCACACACACACACACACACACACACACACACAGGACAGAATAATCTTTCACTTCTAAGTCACACTGAATCAATCCACTGCTCTGAGATGAATTGAGCTAGACTTAAGTCACACATAAGTGTATAAAGTCAAAGGAAATTCTGATGCTAATCGGTTTATATTATTAACTGTACAGTTCTGATGAAGATTAAAAACTGCTCTGCTAATATATACGATGCTCTCAGACTGACATGTAGATATGTGTAGACATGTCTCTCTCTCTCTCTCTCTCTCTCTCTCTCTGTACAAATAAAAAAGCAGAATCACTAGGTAGGAAAAGGATCAGCCCCTTGTGTCAGTATTTTGTAGAACCACCTTTTGCTTTAATTACAGCCTTTTGTCTGTTGGGATACGTCTCTACTAACTCTTCTTTGCAGAACTGCTCACTGTTCAGTTCAATTTGATGGTGTGTGTTTGTGGACTGCAGTCTTCAGGTCATTGCACAGGTTTTCAGTAGGGTTTAAGTCGGAGCTCTGGCTTGGCCATGCAAGGACATTCACCTCTTTCTTCTTCAACAACTGTGTGCTAAGTTTTGCTGTGTGCCTTGGGTCATTGTCATGTTGGAAGGTAAACGGTCTTTCAAATTGACATTTTTCTGGCAGAGGGCAGCAGATTTTCCTCAAGAATTTGATGATATTTTGCCCCATTAATTTTTCCTTTTGTCCTGACGAGTGCTGCAGAGAAACTCCCCATAACAGGACACTACCACTCCATGCTTTACTGGAGGAATGCTGTTATTTGGATGCTGAGCTGTATAGGATTTCCACCAGACATATCATTCGGTGTTGAGACTAAATAATTACATTTTAGTCTCATCTGCCTCAGGATCTTCAAGGTGTGTTTTGGCAAAGCTCAGTCTGACTGCATGTGGCCTTTCATGAGGAGCATCTTTTTTCTTGCAATCCTTCCATACAAGCCACATTTGTGGAGGATTTGTGATATTGTTGTCACATGCACACAACGACCAGAGCTGCTGTCGGTCTCTCTGTCTCTCTCACCAGTTTCCTTCTGGCTCTTTCTTCCAGTTTGGAGCGACGTCCTGATCCAGGGAGGGTCTGTGTTTTACCAAATACCTTACACTTCTTAATAATAGACTTCACTGTTCCTTTAGGCACCCATAAAGCCTTCGAAATCTCCTGACTTGTGCCTGTCCATGTCTTTATCCTGGAGATCTTTTGACAGTGTCTCGTCACCTGTAGCTCATTGTTTGCTTCAGCTGCACTACCACGACTGAAATACTCCAGGAAAGCTCTTTTCATGCTGAGCTGATCAAAATGAGCACAGCTGATCACAGAAGAAAGTCAGATCGCTTTGTGTGCCATTGAGAAGCTGATCAGCTACAACTGATTGAGTTTACAAGGGGTTTTTAGGAGGAGGGTGTTCCTTCTTCCAACTCAGTCATTTCTGTTTTTTTTTCTCTGAGTGAATAAATCTGGATAAATCAAAAACTGTCTGTCTTCATTTCAGGTTGCAACGCAACAAAGTTGATTATTTCAAAGGTGGGTGATTCTTTTCTATACCCACTGTAGATTTCCTCAATCCCACAATTATTCAATCACAAAACAAAGCAGTTAACTTTCAAAGATTCAGTGTTTTGCCCAGAAGAGGCAATAAAATGACAAAATAAATCATATGTAAAAACAAGGTTTTTTTTTAACTAACACTCAAGAAGACGTTTCACTACTGTATAAATGTGACAGCCAGCCTCACTCGTCCATTATATATAATAATTATTCTGCTTACAAAAGTTATTCTCATAGCTAAATAACACACTAATAACAGAGTAAGAGACTCATATGATCATTTAAAGTATGTATTCAGTACTATTATGCTGAATATTTCCTACCTGACATCCAAACCAGTGGCCTAAATGCTGTTAACTGATGCTTCTGGCCAAAATATGAGTCCATAATCTATAATAACGCTTCAGATCCGATGACAATCAAGAAAACAATATTATGGACTGAGGAAGCAACAGAAGCAATTATTTGAAGTTAAAAACTACTTAACGATGGAGTTGTTTCTTACAAATATGCAGGTTTTTCACTTCACAGGACATTAACTGATGGACTGAAGTGGTGTGGATTACTGCGATGTTCTTATCAGCTGTTTGGACTATGATTCTGATGGCACCCATTCACTGCAGAGGATCAATTGTTGAGCAAGTCATCAACAATAATGCAACATTCCCCCAAATTTGTTTAAGGGCATATTTTCATTTTGGAGGAACTATACCTTTAATAGAAATAACTGGTATCAGTTGAAAAAAGGGCCTATATATCGCTAATGTAAATGCACAGCCCAGTTGCGTGTCACTGCTGATGAGGAGGGTGAAGCAGCAGGGGAAGATCAGGGCTGTTTAACTGCATGCAGGCATATGTGTATGTTTGTGGCCCTGCCCGCGTCTGATGCAACCATCGGAGATCGATACGATATGAAACCGGTAATACAGTCCTGAACCGATCATCAGGAACACAGCTCTGAGAGAGACAGATCGCAGAACATTTTTAACACTAACATATCTGACAGTTTATTCCCCCAAAATCATAACATTTGTGCCTTTATTGCTTTAAATTCGTTCCCTATTATGGCTTGAGATTTTCAAAACAGCAACAATGAAACCAAAACACACACACACACACACACACACACACACACACACACACACACAGTGATCAGAATCATTTTACCTGTCATCAGAACACCAGACATCTGTCATTTCTTTATGATCAAAGCGACGCCGCCAGATCAAACCGATACATTCTATCAATAACAAGATACAAAGTTGCGGGTCGCAGCTCGTGTGAAGTGTTACAATGTATCACAGACGTTCCATCCGGTCGCGCGCGGTTACTACAGGCTGCGCTGGATACGCCACAGTAAACACCCCAAACCGGCGAGACATACAGATCTGCGGCAAAACACACGCATACACTCACCCGAGATCTGCGATCGGGCCTGCGGGGATCGCCGGGTGTCCACCGGGGTTAAATCCGCCCGATCATGAGTGTTTCCTGTGGACAGTGACGTGTCCGGGAGGGAGATATTAGCCTGCGTCCCTCTCTCTCCCACACACACACGCACTCGCGCTCGCAGTGATGAGAATGCAGGAATGTGACGTTTAGTCCGGTTTGCTGACAGAACACGCGCACGTGGCAACCGGGGATTGTGGGAATTTGAGTTCAAAGATAATGACTTTTTATGAGGAATATCTTGTTGAATGGTTATTCTATTCTGTGCTATCTTATCTCATTGTTAAATATTTTGTTTTCTATTCAGTTTATTTCATATTTGTAATGATGCTCTGGAAATAGGCTCTTGTTTGTAAATAAAAATGCTAATAAAGTACTTATAAATAAAATAAAATTAAATGCATACATACATACATACATACATACATACATACATATATATATATATATATATATATATATATATATATATAAAACAAAAATAAAACAATTGTCAAAAAATGTATACCATGGAACTTTGATGTATGTCACCAAAATTTATTTATTTTATTTTATTTGTATTGATGCTGATAAGCTGAAGTATTTATTTAAGAAATAAACTAAATAAAATTAATTTATTTACACGTGAGTTTGCTTGTTTGTTTGCTTTTTTTTATTGTCCTTTTTTATTTTATTTTATTTATTGCTTTAGAAATATTGTTTGTAAAAAGGTCGTGCAAATACTTAAATACTTAAAGAGTATTTAATAATTTAAATTAATAAAATGTATGAATCTATAGATCACCTGAGAGTATTAAGTCCAAAATTAGATGGCATATAAAAAAGTGCATCAGTGCAGTCATCAAACATCAGCCGTTTCCCGTGTTTTCTGCTGCCCCCTCGTGGTCATAAATCTCCTCTGCCGCATGCAGCTCTCTGTGGATCTTTGTCTGTTTACTATCGCCCTCTTGTGCATAATCAGTTAAAGACACGTGGTTTGTACTTGGCATTTTGAATATTTAACTAGAAAAATAATTTCTTTAATTTGCGATGAAGACATAACCTCATTATGGTCGTAGCAAAAAAACATCTGAACATATTATTTGTTGCGTTGCATTGAAAATGTGGATTTTTGCTTTAGGGTTTGGCATTGTATTGTTCCGTTTTCTCGTCCTCCCTGTTGGGGGTTATTTGAACATTTAGTCAGACACCATACGTAATATAACGCGAATGAATACGAGGCTCTGAAGAAAAGACTTACAGTATTTGTAGAGTTTTTGTCTACTGAAAGGCTTTTTTTCCCCGTATGTTAAACAACAGTACAAAAACTAGCCCAATGGCTGAATATAAATAGCCCAATAGTAACCCACTGACCATATACCAAATATCAAATCTCAAAATATGATATTCCCATATCCAAAGTATATATATATATTGTCTTTGTTATGCAAATGTAAAACCATATATGGTAGTGATGACAAACACAGCTCAAAGGTTCCCTACTAGTGGCCCCCTTCATCTAGTGTAATTTTATCAGATCTCAATATAAGTCATTCAGTAAAATACAATTTATGCAATATATCAAACCTTTAACCCAGGAGAAGAGTTTAAAAGCAGCTTGTGTACTTGAACAGTACAAATAAGCGCCCTGTACTTTAGTCCCTCACAGCCTCGTTTTCATTCCTGTCAGAAATTAAATATGGCGCTTCTCTGACTATTGTGTATTCTGAGAAGATTTAAAAAGACAAGTGAAAAGTCGCCTCCCTCTACATGCCAAAAACACATGTTCACACGCACACACACACAATTATCACTATGTTTGTGAAGGTCAGTATGTGATGTCCTTCTTCGACACCTTTCAGTCGCTTGGCCAATTTGGCGAGAACTGTTTTCATCAATAACAGCACTGCCAAGCTCATGTCTTACACACACACACACACACACACACACTTACACTCAGAAGTCTCCTGAAGTTCCACACTCTCCAGATGGCAATAACACTTTAGCTGTCGCTGTCAGAGACTAATTAATCTTCCTGGTGTGATCCATCTTCCTGCAGACTGCAGACTCTTCCTCCATCCTTTCTATCACTCCATCTCTCGCCCGGCCTGGACAGCCTGTCACCAGCGCAGGCCTCCACACACACCAGCCTCAAAATCTCCTTTTCCTCCTGAGAGACTCCATGATGCCAAAGAAAGATCAGCAGCATCGAGACAGTTCTGCAAGTTTACGTTTGTTGTTTGGTTGTTACTCACTCATACCTGTTTTCCTCTTTTCATTCAATTACTATTTGCTGCATGACAATTAAAAAAAATAAAATAAAATAAAAAAACACTTAGCTTAATAATTTGACATTGCAACCAAAACATTGCATTGGAACCAGGTATTTTAGTACCATTGATATACTATTCGTTAATATTTTAAATTAGATTTTATTTTTCATACTTTTTTATTTTTATAATTTCAGTTCATATGTTTTATAATTTTCTTGTGTGTCTTTGTCACTTTTGTGCATTAAAAAAATATGTCTATTTACTGTTATTTAGTTTTAGTTATTTTATTATTTCAACTTAAAGAAAAGGAGGAACATCTAGCTGAAATTAAAAAGAATATATATTTTTAATTTGATTAACTTTTCTTTAATTTCAGGCAAGTAATTTTTTTATAGTTTATAGTTAATGACAATAATCCTTCAATAAAAAATAATAAAACTTAATTATCATCTTCAAATAAATAAATAAATAAATAAATGAGCAAACAGACCAGTTATTATAGTGTCATTTATATACTGTACATTTTTTAAATTATATTTTACTTTTAGATTTTTATTTTAGAGTTTTCGCTAAAATTTTAGTTAAACTTTTTAGAAAGGTAGTTGTTTTTATAGACCT
Organism: Carassius auratus; assembly: GCF_003368295.1. Taxonomy (NCBI): domain Eukaryota; kingdom Metazoa; phylum Chordata; class Actinopteri; order Cypriniformes; family Cyprinidae; genus Carassius; species Carassius auratus. The sequence goes on from NC_039288.1 coordinate 18,307,364, forward strand.
ATTTATTATTTAATTTAATTAAGTTATAGTTATTTTCGTACTTCAAATATACAAAACAAAAACGGGAAACGTTGCCTTTGCAGCTGAAATAAAATAAGTTTTGTATTTATTTATTTGTTATTCAATTTCAGTTAACAGTTTTTTAATTTCAAGCAAAAAAGGTTTTGGTTTAAGCTAATTAAAACGCAATAAACAACAAGAAAACTAAAAACTAAAATATGAATAATAAAAACATGAATAAATAAAACACAGCACACCACTATTTAAAGGAGATGTCATATTCCATATTTATGATTTAATAGCAGTAAAAATAACTCTCTTACAAGAAAGTACTGATGCAATAAAGTATCAGATGATACACCCAGGTGTTTTTTATTATTATTTCTTTTTGAATACTACAGACAATCTTATCACATAGAAATGCCATTGTATTGTATTAGCATCTGACATCATCACTGTACCATGGTAATGTTACCATAGTATATTTCTTTTACTAAGGTACTTATACACTCCATATGTGATTCCTAAACATGAAGTGACACCATCATCCTTCACTCCGAGGTTCAGCTCAGATCTGGTGTGGCTCGGAGTCTCACTGTTTTATATGTTTCGGTGAATCAACACACTTTATTGTAATAGTCTGTCATTAGATGGTGAGTCACGCGGGCGTCGTGCCAGTCTGTGTGTGGGCAGTGGGCTCGAGCGGAACAATTTGTTGACTGTTTATTTGTCATGAATCTTTGTGTGCGTCCCATTCAGCTGTGACACACAAACATTCCCAAACAAAACCACCATTACATGTGTGATCTGGGTCATCCCTAATGTCTTAATATTTTGGAAAAAATACTAAACTGAATGTTTTTGAAGATTAAAATAATATTAGCTAGTTTTTTTTATAGTGAACAGAAAATTAAACTTCATAAAACAATTTAATGCAAATGTATTTCAGCATTATTTATTAATCAATCAGTATTATTTTTAGTATTAATTTCACTTAATATCACTTTCAATCCTGTATGTACTGTATACTGTACATCTTTAATAAAATCTCTTGTAATCGCCAATATTAGAAATGGATTTGATGGGTTTTGTGATATTTTGTGGTATTTGTTTCTGTGGCTGAAACATTACATCTTGATTCATTACAGCAGAAATAAGTTTGAGATTTTATATATATATATATACAGTGCTTTAAGTGGTTCCGGTACACACTGATACTCAGTACCACCACTTCCAAATATAGCTCTTGAGTGTACACCACCTCTCCGTGCGCCCAGAACGTGCTTTTATCGTACCGGTACATTCATTTGGACATCTGTTTTAATAGAGGTTTTAATCCTTTGCCTGTGCTGCCACTTTTCAGAGCACCCTTCACAATGAACGCTTCCTAATTCTTCCTAGTTCGGAGTATGGAGCGTGAATCATTTGAACCAGTTTGGGAGTTCAAAGCGGATTTGCGAATCATTTGAGTCAGTTCGAGAAATCGGACGGAATTCGCGAATCATTTGAGTCAGGTCGGGAGTTCGGAGCGGGTTCGCGAATTATTTGAATAAATTCGGGAGTTCGGAGCGGGTTCGCGAATTATTTGAATAAATTCGAGAGTTCGGAGCGGGTTCGCGAATCATTTGAGTCAGTTTGGTGATCACGAATCATTTGAATCAGTTCGGGAGTTCGGAGCGGGTTCGCGAATCATTTGAGTCAGTTTGGGAGTTCGTAGCGGGTTTGCGGATCATTTGAATAAATTCGAGAGTTCGGAGCGGGTTCGCGAATCATTTGAGTCAGTTTGGTGATCACGAATCATTTGAATCAGTTTGGGAGTTCGTAGCGGGTTCGCGGATCATTTGAGTCAGTTTGGATGTTTGAATGCAGTAATGCAGTAGCTCTTTCTAAGGGTATTTTTTCAAAATCCTTTTGCACATTTTATTTATGTTCAGTAACATAATCATGTTCTAGCTCAAGCAAATCCACGAACTAATAAAAGGATTTATTAAGGTTGCCTGTTGACTGCTGTATATAAAAACCCTTCAATATAGTTGTTGTTACCTCAGGGGATGAGAGGAGTCATCAAAAAAAAAAACAAAAAAAAAAAAAAACACAGAAAATATATATATATTTTTTTGCTATAATAGAGTACAGGTGTACACCGGCACCATGGGTCACTTAAAGAACTGTATATATATATATATATATATATATATATATATATATATATATATATATATATATATATATAATTTTAGTTGTTTTAGTACTTCAACTTACACTAAAAAAATGAGAATTGCAATGATTTCAGTTTTATAATCATTTAAAAATAATTTATTTATAATCATTTACTTATTTATGAAATGTTTAAACTCGTAGTTACATATAAATCACAAAAGTGACAAATTAACGAGAATTAAAAATCTATAAAATGAAAAAAATGAAATCCTGTGTAAGGTAACTTTAGCTCTTTATTTCCATCCTGTTTATTTTCTTGATAGTATCTAAATAACCAAATTATAATCAATAAACCAGAAATCTGCTATAAATATATACATGTAATGGGTTTTTGAAGGTTACAGAGCTCAAAGAAAAGGAATGACCCATCCATCCTTTATTCCACATTTCCTCGTATCACCCAAAACGGCCCCGTTCTCCAGACACAACACCAGTGGGTTGATGTAAAGACTGTTTTGCACATGTTTTTCTCTGTGAATACTGCAGCCCTGTCCAGAGCGAGCGAGCAGAGCCAGTGGAGGGTATGCAAGGCAGTAATTAGCGAGGGAGAGCCGGCGTGATGATATTTCTGTGAGGCTGTGGCCTGCGTTTAAAAACTGAAACGTGGAATTATGCAGGACGGCCACCTCCCTTCCTTCTGCTCCACGTCCCCCTCCCAGACATACACAACATCAGGCCCTGCGTTCAGCCTCTAACACACCTGCTCACCACAGCATCACTCGCTTGTCTGTCGATCTGAATGACATCCAGATGAACCGTCAGCAGGGTTGCCAGGTTGGCGTAAGAAAGCAAGCCCAATGGCCAGTCAAAAGTAACCTTAGGACCTGCATAGCAACACCCTATGTAAAAATGCAGATGAGTTTTTTCTACACACACCAGCATATCGCATCCAGCTCCAGAGAGATGATTGACAGACGGAGTTGAGCTTACACGGCTGAACATTTAAACATAATTGAAGATTAGTGGGTGTTTCAAACACACAAATTCTCACTCAGTGTGTGTTTGGCTCTTTAGCCAGCAGGTGGGGACAGAAAGCTGGCCAGACGATTGCTGTGTGTGTGTGTGTGTGTGTGTGTGTGTGAGACATATCAGGACACAACTCTGTATAATGACATGGGTATGACACAGGTATTACAAGGAGAGGGTGACTTATGAAGACATAACCCATGTCCCCATTTTTCAAAACGCTTATAAATCATACAGAATGAGCTTTTTTGAGAAAGTAAAAATGCACAAAGTTTCCTGTGAGGGTTAGGGTTAGGTGTAGGGTTGGTGTAGGGACATAGAATATACAGTTTGTACAGTATAAAAACCATTACACCTATGGGATAAACACACTTTACACAAAAACAAACGTGTGTGTGTGTGTGTGTCAGCGGGTTCTCGGTCTGTTTCTTCCTTTTACTGCTGTCCACCATGGGTGCATCACCCACCTTTGTACCCGTTCCATTTCATGACGAAACGAACGAGTCAGCACTAATCTTGTCTGAATTTATTATGAAATGTTAGACAAAAATAATGTTTTTAGACATGAAAGGATGTTATCTTTTATTTTGGTGTAAATCACTTAACGCTAAACTGACAATAATTTAAGCCACGGGGTGACTAGAAAACTGATTTATTGTATTGCAGTAATATAAAGCAAAATAATATAAAAAGATTATATAAGTATATATATATATATATATATATATATATATATATATATAATATATTAATATATAAATTTATGCATTTAGCAGACGCTTTTATCCAAAGCGACTTACAGTACATTCAGGCTATCAATTTTTACCTATCATGTGTTCCCGGGGAATCGGACCTCCAATCTTGCGCTAGCTTGCTTGCTAACGCAATGCTCTACCAATTAAGCTACAGGAACACTGTATATAAGAAGTTTTATGAGTGTTTTTGTGCCTTGATGTGTGTGCGGGATGTGACGTATTAGCCTTGCACACTTATTAGATCCTTAAAGCATTAAAAAATAATATATTTATGTATAAGTGAAACTGCATGCCATATTGATTCCAAAAGGTCACATGACCTCTTTATATAACATGCTTAATTTTAGTGGCATCCAGTTATCCTCAGTTTTAACTCGTTGTTCTCTAATTACATCTGGAAACAATCACAAATTCAAGCTAGATGTTAAAAATCCGTATGTGTCAATCATTACACTAGAAATCGAAGGCTAGGTGCATTGCTTTGTGGGATGCAGTGTGATCTGTAGTATACTGCACATGTTATATTCAAAAAAAAAGTGCATAAACAAAGCATGCTGCAGAAGTAATAGCAATGACTTTGCACGCAGCGTTTTTGCATGAAGGCACCTCAAGAAAACTGATTTTGGACAGGCTTCTGAGGCAGAGTAATAGTTAAATGATCTACAGCAAAATATAGAGAGCTTTGGTAATAACTTAGTGTATATTCATTACTGCAATATTAATTTCTCGCTAGAAATGACATAACAAGTGGAAAACATTGATCAAAAATAGACATTTACACACAAACTGACCACCAACTGCAACTTTCAGACTCCATCTTTTTTTTTTTGGGGGCTTAACTGTCACAGAATGGAACGCACAGGATTGTGGGATATCAAAGGCAGGGAAGGATACATCTATGCTGCCTTCAGAAACCGGCCAGATGAAGGCATCTCAGGAGACAGGAACTGAAGATAACATTGAATTCGGACGTGCCTTGGAATGCATCCTCCGAAGGCAGCATTTTTCAGTTTTCTGATGCATCGAAGTGGTCCCCTGTTGGTGGTCGGCGGTACTGCGTCAGACCCCCTGCTGAGTGTGTGAGCACCCGTTGAGTAGGTGGGTGAGCTGGAAGAGTGTGGGAGAGGTGGTAAGGGGGCAGATGGGCCGAAGAGAGAAGTTCATGGAGGACGTAGAAGGTGTCAGGTACAGGAGAGGGAGGGTGAGAGAGACACTGATCCTTAATACACAGTTCCCATAGCTGAAGTCTCAGATGCAGTTATGTACGTGCAGAAAAGAAGTTTTCATAAACACATTCTTAAAAACGGATTTTTTTGAGAGAACAGTTTACATTTTTATTCTTTAAGAAGGGTTCCTAAAAAACTAGAGAAAAATAAACTATATTTACAAAACCCAGAAACCACTGTTCTGAAGAATCTATCAAACATTAAGAACTGTATTACTCTCCAAAGAAAAAAAAAGAAATAGCTAAATATGGTTCTTGATAAGAAACTTTGGGTTTTCCAATTTTAATTAATAATTTTTCACAGATAACAATTTGTATTTTCTTTTTCTGATTTTCTCCTTTTAAAATTATGAATATTTTACAAACCAAACACTTATATGAAGAATCTTTTAAACATTACAAATCATTACACAAACTTTATTGATCTATATATATACATACATACAACAAAATATCATTCTGGATAAGAAGCCTATGTATTGATTCATTGATAGATTTGTAATATTACTATTGCATAAACCAAACACTGATCTGAAGAACCAATAAAGCATGAAGATCTTAAAAAAATCTATACTAAAAAGTATGGTTCTTGATGAGTATCCAACATTTCTTTCTTTCTGAATTAGAATTTTACTAATGTTTTATAAACACGTTGGGGTTTTGTGTGAGCGATGTGTCTTAAATGATCTTAAATGAACTCTGCTTCTGGTTCATTTCTTCTTTAATGAGGATTCCTGAGAGACTGATGCTCGTCTGAATGTCAACCTCGGTCGGACAGTCACATTTTATTGCTGTTTTCTATTACAGTTTCTGTCTGGACACCTTGTTAAGCACAGATTGGCACATTTTCTGTGTGTGTGTGTGTAGACAGTCTTTAAACCTCCACGTCTCTGCTATTCTCAGCCAGAGGATCATCTCATCAACTTTATATGCTAAAACGACCAGATTTCCACAAACTGTCCCCCTGTCTCAGCGACCCGTGTGTCTTATTTGTTAAACACATTCACTCATTTCGTTTCTCTTTTGTATTGTGAAAGCAGAAACAATCTGCTGCTTCATTTTTCATTCAAGTTATTTGCCAGACAATGACAAAAAAGAATGACTGGGAAAGACACTACATTTATTTTGTGTATTACATTTACAGATTCAAATAAACAATAATGTGACAATTTTCAGAATAACTTAAAATGAGACACAAATGAACTATTTGGACGATTCTTGATTCTTCAGACATGAGTTAAAAAATTACCTGCCATTATTATTATTTTTTTTTAAATAGCCATAACTGACAATTGAAAATATATTAAATATTAAAATAAATATATAAAATCAATATTTCTTCTATGTCCTGGCAGAAGGAAAAATCTCTTCTGCTTGCATTTATTTGATCAAAAATATAGCATGTATATTCTGTAATATTATTACAATTCAATATAGCTGTTTTCTATGTGAATATCTGTTAAAGTGTAATTTATTTCTGTGATGTGCAGCTGTATTTTCTTTGATTAATTTAAAGTTCAAAAGAACAGCGAATCTTTTGGAACATTATTAATGTCTTTACTGTTGCTTTTGATCAATTTAACACAACCTTGATTAATAAAAATGTTGATTTATTTTAAAAAAAATCTTTCTGACACAAAAACTGATGAAAGAAACATTTCTGAAATATCAGTCTTCATTCATTCTCCATCATCAGATTATCACTGGTAGGAATTACATTTTCTCTCTATATATATATATATGTAGGTGAATTTGCTGCATTATTTTTGTATCTGACCTTAAATGCATCGTCCCATATTGTGAGCTAAGAAAAACATTCTCTTAATAAACAAAATAAGCCAAACTGACTTCATACTGCACTAAAAATCAGATTTAAATCGAGATTAAGAAATGTGATCCGAATATAGAGAAATGATCCGGCAGCATTTAATCAGATACAGATGCTTGGTCTAATGCACGGATATGCATCACATTTTTTTAGTATAAGACATATTTTTTGTGACCATTGTGTGAACAAATCTTTATACTAAAGCAATTTAGAGGAAAGAGGCAACAATTAGAGCAGGCTTGTAAATAAGAATCAAATGTAAAACACTGTTCCCACACCCTGATGATTAATTGTGATGCTATTGGAGTTTATAAAAGGTGGAGACGGATGAATTAAATCAGAAGAGCAGCCAATCCCATAAAACGACAAGCGCAATCCAAAAAAAAAAAGGTTAAGGTCAAAGACAATCTCTACTTATCAGTTTAATTTGCACACCCATCTTAAACATACAGTGCTTCTCTAGCTGTGCTCTGATTTTAGTCATGATTTGCTTCAGTCGGTGGATCTACTGTAGGTTTCAAACCACGAATTTTAAATCAACCAGGTTTTTGCATATAAATTAGACTAGTTATCAACCCACCGGATCAATATCAGGCTGAAGGCGGAAATAAAGCAAACATTTAATGCACAGTGATGGTTAAACCAGACTGTGTCCCAGTTAAGACTGTCGGAGAAGAGTCACCCCACACCCTGTGCTCGTGTCTTCAAAACATGCCCTGTTGTGTCAGAGGGGCGTAAAATTAAATCAAGTCTCACTGGATACACCGGCTCTCGCTAAAACTCGCCAGAAACCGAACCCACATAACGGCTTTACCAGCCTAATGTTTAATCAGACCAAACCCCTGCTCTCCTTTCCTGCCCCCGAACGGACTGGGATCCTGCACATAATCACCCCAGCATCAAACACTGCATGGTGCGACTGGGGTTTTTGTGCAGAGCCAAAGCTTCCTTCGTCATCATGTTTGGGTTTGGAGGATGTGAGCATCGTCCAAACTATTTACAGTAATTGCATATTTACTGTAAGTAAATCACAGTGGATTTCTGAGGGAGGGAGATCATTTAGCTCTCCAAAATACTGAGCATAGCAGGTGGAGGGACGACTTTTTACAGTTGCAGTGGTCTTGGATTGTTAAGTCACAAAACATGCCTTGGATTCCTGCTTTACACAAACTCTAAATAAAAAAAGGGAAATTATATTTTAAGTATTAAATAAAATGGGCGTTATTCCTAAAACTATAGATGAAAAAAATCTGTGAAAATTTATTGTAAATTCACTTTAATTGTTGCATTCAGTTCAATTCAACAGTTTACGCGAGAATGGTTTTATAATGACATTTTAGCAGATTTTGTTTTGTACTTATTTTCAATGATGATCCTCATTAATGTAACACAGCAAAAAAAAAAAAAAAAGTTAATTATAGAAAATAAATCTATAATACAATTATTATTATTATTCATTTATTACATTTATTTATATATTTATAAAAAAAATATTAAATGAAAATACATTAAAGGAAGTTTAAAATACTATTATGATCTATAGAATATTGGATAACTAAATAATAATAATAACCTATCTGTTCTAAATTTGTAAAATATATGCAAAATTATTTTTTTTACATTGTTGTGAAATATGAAATATTATGTTGTATGTAGCATCAACCATAAACATTTACTTTTTATGCAATGACTTTCAGTTTTACTGTTACATTTTAGGTTTTGTACTCATTGTTCCCCATAATGAGCCCCATTAAATTATAACAGCAGATAATTTATCCTATTTTAAAACTGCAATACTAAGATTATTAATTAATTAAAATGAAAATACATGTACAAATACTATCATCTATAGATCATAGTAATGATTTGACTTAGAAATAAATAATAAAGTAAAACGATGAGGTAGAATTTTAAATAATATACTATAAAACTTACTATAAATATTTGCTTTTGCAATTACATTTAATCATCATTAAACATAAAACCATTGTTGGGGCTGTTAAGGGTGTCTTCACATCACTGAACACCTGAAGGGTTCAACGGACTTAAAATAAAAACCTCAGACCCTAAACCACAGCCTGCCTCTGTGTGTGTGTGTGTGTGTGTGTGTGTGTGTGTGTGTGTTTATGGTCGATCGGTCTGTTGATCAAAGAGGGTTTGAGTGTGTTTGAACTTGAGTTTGTGGCCAGACACTCTTTTTGAGGAAGCGTTGAGGGTGGGTGCTGTATTTGTTTGAGTGTTCGGGTGGAGGGGCCGTGTGTGTGTGTGTGTGTGTGTGTGTCAGCAGGCAGATGCTGAGGACCGCAGTGTGGTGTGCCATGAGAAGGGTGTGTGTGAGTATGATACCCGTGGTCTCGTAATGAGTTTGTCTACAGGCTCTGACATGGATGTGAGTATGTGCGGGTGGGTGGGTTTTTGGGAAAGGTTATTTAAAAAAACAAATGACCAAGATGCAGTGGGCTGTGTTAAATGTTCATGCTAGACTCTACAGCTGAACAAATAACATGTATGACCAGACTAGCCATGGTTAGCATATACTGTAAATACACACTGCTGGATATGTTCTCAGAAAAAGGCACAAAAGCTGCCACTATGGTAATACCCTTTCAAAATGTACAAATACCATCTAAGTAAGTAATATGTACACTTTAGGTACTGACACGCACACTTTAAGAGTAAATAAGGTACAAAAGTGTACCTTTTCGAAAGGTAGCGCCCCAGTGTAAGCTTTTGTACCGTGCTTTCCGAGTGCACACAGACACTTGATCTTAATTTAGCCCAACCCTAATGTGTGAGCGTGTGATTATAGGTACACTTAAGCGTGACCCTGACCCGTGTTACTGCATGTTTGTGGTATTGTTGGCTTCTCTGAAGTCACATACCGTCTCTGCTAATTGCATTTCTGGTTCTGTTGTTATAAACTGTCACCTGACGTGACCTGAGTGTTCACATGTGCTCAATTCAATAGCATACTGTACATACCGTTTCAAAGCAGCTTCACAAAAATCAGGAAATCCTCTTTACATCTTGTAAATGATCCAGTCCAGATTTTGTTTGCTCCAATTTACTAAACACACTATGAAATCCATTTAGTACATGCTCAAAAAATAGTTTTCATGAACTCACTCTCGTGTCATTCCAATCTGCGTGACTTTCTTTCGTCTGTGAACAAAAGGAGCATTTTTTTCACTGATCTGCAAGCTTCGCCATGCAATGACAGCGAAGGAGAACTGAGGATTTAAAGCTGAAAAAAATGACATAAATGCACAATATCGGGGGTACAATAAACCTTATGTCATTAGAGTAATTTAGTGTTTCTATATGTGAGTATGTTAACAGGAATGCATTATTGTGCAGGAATTCAATTCATCTTCACTGCAAATATTCTTTCCTAGTGTGAACACGGTTAAGCAAACATATGGATCCTATATCATAATCACATTTCAAAACATTTACCTTGGTCAAAGTTCCCCCATTTGAGTTTGTTTCTTCATCAGATTTGGAGAAATGGATGCTCTGCGGTGAATGGGTGCCGTCAGAATGAGAGTCCAAACAGCTGCTAAAAACATCACAGTAATCCACAGCACTCCAGTCCATCAATCAAAGACTTTAGAAGCAAAAAGCTGCATGTTTGTAAGAAACAAATCCATCAGTAAACTGTTTCTACTTCAAAACATTGCTTCTGGCTCAATTATGTTCACTGATGGACTGGAGTGTTGTGGATTATTGTGATGTTTTTACAGACTCTCATTCTGACGGCACCCATTCACTGCAGAGCATCCATTGGTGAGCAACTGATGCAATGCTAAATTTCTCCAAATCTGATAAAAAAACAATCTACATCTGAAGGTGAGGACATTTTCAGCAAATTTTCATTTTTGGGTGAACTTTTCCTTTAATACAATAAAACAACTAGTAACACAAAGATCCATACACTGTTTGAAAGAGATCAAATACACATTATGATTTTAGCAATAACTATAGGCTATTGTTACAGGGTAACGTTCTGCAAGGCCTCTCTGTCTATCTGTCCTCAGCTGCGCCGCTGGTCTCATTTGTAAACTTTGCTAACATGCAATTGTACTGAGCTCCACATTTAGCAGCTGGAATGTTAGGGTGGGCTGAGTGTGTGTCACACAAGGGTGTAGCTCCCTGCTTCACATCCTCCTCCGAAACCAGCCGCCTGGCCCGTCTGCATGTAAACACAGCCATCACGGGCGTCCAGTGCTCCCCACCCTCTACATAGACTCTAACCTCTCAACCTTTCTCACTCACTCTCTCTCTACTCCTCCCAAGATAACACTGTATAACTCATGCTCAAGCACAGTGCTTTAAGTGGCCCAAAAGAGGTGCTGGTACTCTATTATAGCAAAAAATTACTGCATTCAAACATCCAAACTGACTCAAAGGATTCGCAAACTCGCTTTGAACTCCCGAACTGATTCAAATGATTCGCGAACCCGCTTTGAACTCCCGAACTGACTCAATTGATTCGCGAACCTGTTACGAACTCCCGAACTGATTCAAATTATTCGTGATCACCAAACTGACTCAAATGATTCGCGAACCCGCTTTGAACTCCCGAACTGACTCAAATGATTCGCGAACCGCTACGAACTCTCAAATTGATTCAAATGATCTGCGAAGCCGCTCCGACCTCCCGAACTGATTCAAATGATTCGTGATCACCAAACTGACTCAAATGATTCGCGAACCCGCTCCGAACTCATGAATTTATTCAAATGATTCGTGAAACCGCTCCGATTTCTCGAATTGATTCAAATGATTCGCGAACCCGCTCCGAACTCCCGACCTGACTCAAATGATTCGCGAAACCGCTCCGATTTCTCGAACTGATTCAAATGATCCGCGAAGCCGCTCTGAACTCCCAAACTGGTTCAAATGATTCACGCTCCATACTCCGAACTAGGAAGAATTAGGAAGCTTTCATTGTGAAGGGCGCTCTGAAAAGTGGCAGCACAGGCAAAGGATTAAAACCTCTATTAAAACAGATGTCCAAATTAATGTACCGGTATGAGAAAAGCACGTTCTGGGCGCACAGAGTCAGGCCAAGGTGGTGGTACCCTCAAGAGCTATATTTGGAAGTGGTGGTACTGTACCAGTGTGTACCGGCCCACTTAAAGCACTGCTCAAGCATATACATGTATAGCCGGATAAAAAGAAACGGACTCTTGTATTCAGCAAGAATGTATTAAATAGTTTAAAAGTGATAGTAAAGATATTTATACAATGCCAAATAAAGGATTTTATTTTTTAACATTCCATACATCAAAGAATCCTGAAACATAAAATGTATCAAAGTTTCCATGAAAATATTGGGCAGCACAATTGATAATAATCAGAAATGTTTCTTGAGCAGAAAATAATCATATTAGAATGATTTCTGAAGATCATGTGACACTGAAGACTGGAGGAATGATGCTGAAAATACAGTTTTAAAACACAGCAACGAACTATATTCCAAAAATAGAAAATAGCTGTTTTAGACTGTAATAATATTTTTATAATTTTGCAGATTTCACCATAGTTTTGATCAAATAAATGCATCCTTGGTGAGCAAAAGAGACTTCTTTAAAAAAACATTTTAAAAAGTTTGACTTCTCCCATGTGTTACTTCTCATTTCCATCAACCAAATATTGAGACTGAATTTAAAATATATTGCATAATAAAATTGTGTTATTTATTTTGGAGATTTTAAAATTAGAATTTCCATCCAATTCAACATGCATTAATGCATTAATTTTATTCTGTGGTGAAAATACAAAAATACAATAATCATTTTCGATCACTTTTTAAAAAATCAAAGAAATAAAAAAAATGCATAATGTGGCCATTATGTGGATTGGTGAAAGTAGTTTGTCTTGCTCAGATTAATAATTTCTGTGTATGTCTGAGTGTATATAAAGTGTTACATATTCAATTACTTTTTAAATGACTGTTGTTGAATTTGTGTGGATTTGGAATCATCAAACTGAAGATAATCTGTGATTTACATTTTGAATTAATTCACAATAAAACTAATCTCACCCTATAGTGCCCTATGAATATGCAGATGCTCCAAGTGTGTGTGTGTGTGTAAACACGGATGTGTCAAAATCCTTCATAACATTCTGTGTGACTCTGATCTGACTTGTGTGTTGAAGAAGAGTTGAGCTGCAGTCTGGACGCCTGCATGAAGAGCACATTAAAAAAACATTTGTTTTATCAAAACAGCAGTGGAACAAAGACGTTTGGCAATAAATGTTATTTGGCTTTTTTGATGAGAGACAAAAATGAGGAAGATTATAATGTTTGACCGACGGCATTCAGAATGGACAACCACACTGACTCACAGGAAAGAAAACAAACACACACACACACACACACACACACACACACACACTTACATAGAGACAATTTTAAGACCAATAGGACTGGAAAATCACACGAGACTTTAATATTTCAGCTGCTTCCCTGTTGAAAGTAAATGAGGAATAAATCTCCTACTCTTCAGATGTTTCTCCTCTAGAGTCTCAAACAAGTTATCATACAACCAGTGCTTTAAGTGGCCCAAAAGAGGTGCCGGTACTCTATTATAGCAAAAAAATATATATATTATTTTCTTTTTTTTTTTTTTTTTGATGACTCCTCTCATCCCCTGAGGTAACAACAACTATATTGAAGGGCTTTTATATACAGCAGTCAACAGACAACCTTAATAATAAATCCTTTTATTAGGATTTGCTTGAGTTAGAAATAACTACTGAACATAAATAAAATGTGCAAAAGGATTTTGAAAAAAATACCCTTAGAAAGAGCTACTGCATTACTGCATTCAAACATCCAAACTGACTCAAATGATACGCGAACCCGCTTCGAACTCCCGAAATGACTCAAGTGATTCGCAAACCCGCTAGGAACTCCCGAAATGATTCAAATGATTCGCAATCCCGCTCCGAACTCCTGAACTTGACTCAAATGATTCGCGAAACCGCTCCGAACTCCCAAACTGACTCAAATGATTCGCGAACCTTTACAAATTCTCTAATTGATTCAAATGATCCGCGAAGCCGCTCCGAACTCCCAAACTGATTCAAATGATTCGTGATCACCAAACTGACTCAAATGATTCGCGAACCCGCTCCGATTTCTCGAACTGATTCAAATGATCCGCGAAGCCGCACCGAACTCCCAAACTGGTTCAAATGATTCACGCTCCATACTCCGAACTAGGAAGAATTAGGAAGCGTTCATTGTGAAGGGTGCTGTGAAAAGTGGCAGCACAGGCAAAGGATTAAAACCTCTATTAAAACAGATGTCCAAATGAATGTACCGGTACGATAAAAGCACGTTCTGGGCGCACGGAGAGGTGGCGGTACACTCAAGAGCTATATTTGGAAGTGATGGTACTGAGTATCAGTGTGTACCGGCCCACTTAAAGCACTGTATACAACTAAGCAGCTCTGGACTCTTACTGGATGAGAAGCAGTGACTCATTTGAGTCTACAAATGAATTTTAGGAAAAACATCTGAGCCAGAGTTGAAAGCCTTTATAAAATGAAAAAGTACCGAGAATTTAACCCTATAAAGCCTGCTGTATCATATTTAATACTCAAACAGGGCTTTTAAATTATCAACACGATCAAAACGTTGCTGTTAAACCTGTCACACACAATCTTCTTCCAGTCCTAGACTAGAAAACTTTCCATTGACGAATCGTGAAAGCACCGCAGACGGTCAAAGCTCAGAAAAGCACCTGCTGAAGGTGTTTGAATGAACCTGTGAATGAACGATGACACAAAAAAAACCTCCCTGACACTATATCTTCATTTCTTTCTATTCTTCTCTTAATGCACTGTGTTGTCAAAGCAGCAGCGTCAGCCGTCCGTCGCCAGCACGCATTAACCCTGAACAATAGTGAGATTTGACTAATGAGTGTGAGGAAAGAAGCAGGGAGTGTCTCACTGCACCCCAGCTCAAGCATCGCCCGTCTTTCTCGTCGGGTGATCAGGCTCTTGAGATGTCTGTCATCTGCCGCCCCCCACACACCCTCCCTGTCTCTTGGGACACGGTGAAGGAGGCGCGAGACGCCTCCCACCATCTTTAATTTTCACCTCGGTTGCCGAACCGACACCATGGCAATTGAAGGGTGGTGACCTCGCGTATCCGGATGCTGTCGTTACCCTTCGATGCCCCGAAAAGCCATGACCACTACGAGCCGACGGGGGACCGAAGACCAGAGCTGTGCCAAATATAGTTCTTGTCAATGAACAGACGAGAGCGCAGGTACAAGGACTGAAGTGAACGTTAACCGGTTGTTTAAGAGTAATCCAGTCGAGAACTATGCTTTGCATTGGTAAACCAGTCCAAAATCACTACAACGATGAATAAAGATTAATGTACAACCTGTGGCATATTTTGGGAATGTTCAGAATAGGGTTATTAGAGTTAACTAAAATGAAAACTATATATATATATATATATATATATATATATATATATATATATATATATATATATACACACACACACACACACACACACACACACACACACACACACACACACACACACACACACACACACACACACATATATATATATATATATATATATATATATATAATTATTAAATAAAATAGATGTTTACTAAAATAAATCTAGCAGCTACACTTCTCATTTTCATTTAGTTTATCTTGATTCTAAAGCAACTCAAACTAAACTGAAACAAAAGTATTCATATTTGTTATATAATATACTTCATATATAATATATAGAAAAAATATATAAACATAAAATAAGCTAAAAGTAATAAAAAATAATAAAAACACAAAATAAAATTATAAAAACTATAAAAGTAAAATGAAAATGGAAAATTTAAAATGTTTAAATTCAGACTAATTCAAATGATTCTCAATACTAAAATAACACTGGTTATGAAAAGTATACTTTCAAATATAAAAGAAAAAAAATAATTAAAAAAGTGTAAAAGTTTGGGGTTGGTAAGATTTTGTTTTTGACATTAATCTATTAAACTACAGTGAAAAAAACAGTATTTTTTTTGAAACATTATTACATATTTTTCTATTTTAAAATAAGTAAATAAGTAAATAACATTACTTTTCATTATGATTTTTTCCTCACAATTAAGTCTTTTTCTTGCAATTCTGAGTTTATATCTCACAAATTGTATTTTTTTTTCCCTGCCATAGAACAATTGCAACTTTTTATCTCAAAATTTTGCCTTTTCCTTCAGAATTGTCATTTCTTGCAACTCTGAAAAAAAGTGAGATATATTTACAACATAATTGCTTTTTATATTTTTATCCTGTGGCAGAAATAAGTTTTCATAAATGAGTCAGTAGAGAGTTGCATAGATGTATAGAGAGTATAGAAATGGAAGTTCAAGTCGAATGCATTGCATTGTGGGATACAGTGATCTGTTTAATGCACTCAATTTGTATACTGCATATTTTAGCAAATGCAGCAGGTCGTCTGTGTTCTGCATGCATATACAACATATGCACATTCTACACAGTATGCATTGCATTATGCAAAACCAAAAACCTCGCTGTAAAGTCTGTCTGGATTGTGGGTGTCAGTCAAAGCTCTTAACCATGCATGTGAAGTTACAATAAAAGGTTGATCGGTACAGCGCCTCAATTTTACACACAGTATGTTCTGGCTATTATAGCAGGACATGAACAACCCTGTTTCTATGACAGTGTGCATGTGTGTGTGTGTGTGTGTGTGAACTGAGCCTGGCTAATCAGCTGATGAGGTGTTTACAGACCCCCGTCGCCTGGAGGAGCCCCAGTGAGCATGAGACATGACTTACACTAACACACACACACATGACACAGGACACACACACCATGTCAAGCTCTCATTACTCTGACAGTCATTTGCAACGCTGCATGCTGAATTAGGCTCTGGTAGTCGAGAAACCGCTCTATAATGGTGCTGCCTGCTGGATGCGCCACAATGCAAATAAAAGCATTCTGGGTAAAATCAGGTCAGAAATCCATACGAATGAGATGCATTACTGATGAAGCAGGTACTACAGAAAGCCTGCGTCGATCCGGTGATGTTATGCTAATAAAAGCACGTTTATTTATGTGCCGCTCATCAGTTTATGTGCTGTATTTATGTTGTTCATTCGATCAGTCGTTCAACAAGTGCATTTGACACGATCAGTGACTGCATTATTGTGCATCACTTCTAAATGTGTTTGTCACTTACAAAATTAGGATAAAAATGCAAATAATGCATAACAAATTATTTAAATGGAAAGAGTTTCAGTTGATATTAGGTCTTAAACTAATGCAAGTGCATAAACACACACTTTCGTTTAAAATGTTTGGGGTTGGTAAGATTTTAAAATATGTTTTAAGGAGTCTTTATATATATATATTAAATAAATACATTATATATATTTAGAAATAGATATGTATTTAGAAAAAAAAGATATGTATCTGAATGTTTATATATATATATATATATATATATATATAGCCATTTCTGCATTTCTGCATTAATTCAAATAGAATTAATGCAAAAAAAATAAGCATAATAAAAAAATGCATAAATGCATAAAAATTGTGAGATGTAAGATTTTGCAATAAAAAAGACTCTCTAACCATTAGGCAATGATTGCCCCATGTAACTTAACTTAAATTTTCAAATATTACAAAATAATTATATAATTAAATATATAATTAAAAATAAATTACATTTATTTAAAATGGTGTAAAAAAATTATATTATTAAGATATATAAATTTAATATTATATATTAAATTTTATATAGGCTATATTTCAATTTTATATTATATTATATTTTAAAGCAGAAGATTCTTGAATTATCTATTTTTTGTGTGTGTTGTATGGCAGAAAAAATGCCATTCAGTTTGTGAACATCATGAGGGTGAACATATGTTGATATATTTGAGTAAAGTATAGCTTTAATAACTATTGCTTTTTAAATTGCACTAATGCATTACCAATAAAAAATAATCCAACAATACTGCAAAGCAAATAATTGAATGCAAAATCAGTTTTAAATGTTTCCACACGCTCAAGTGCTCACAAATCTGTTCCTCACAATTTCCTAATGCTTATGTCTGAGCGACATGTCAGTTTCCTGCTAAAATCAGGGATAATTTATTTTTTTGTTCTTTAATTTATATGTCTGTTGTTTGTGTTTTCGAACACAACCCTATTACTGAGAAAACAATAATTACACTATTTTCTTTAAAGCGAAATGTGGATTCAAAGACGTGAGGTGGCAAAGCCTTTATATTTATCTTTGCCATGTATGTTGCATATGAGCAAAAGGAAACGGGTTGCAAAGGTCTCCATTTGAGACCACAAATTACAAGCCTGCCTCTCAAAACAGCCTGAGCTCCAACAACAAAAAAACCCCCCACAAAAAACCCCTGCAGAACAGTGGTCTCTTTTGAACATTAAAACCTGTTAAAATAAAATTGGCGCTAGTGGCGGCTGCACAGAAGGTCTAATAACCATAGCGGTTAAAAAGAGACACAGGAATCCCTCTATGAGAGTTGTTCCTCTGAAACACACAAGCACAGGAACAGGAAGACTTTTTAATAATTTGCACAGAATTTGATCTTATTCTGACGGCACCCATTCACTTCAGAGGATCCACTGGTGAGCAAGTGATGCAATGCTACATTTCTCCAAACCTGATGAAGAAACAAACTTATCTATATCTTGGATGGCTTATAAGGGGGAGTATATTGTTAGCAAATTTTCATTTTAGGGTGCATTTGTTTGGGGGACACTTGAAATTATTACAGTCATTAACTGTAAAATAATGATCTACTGACAATGTAATTAAAATGCATTTCCCTTCCCACCTATTCGTTTTGGTTTCAGAAGCTTCTAAAAAAAAATAAAAAAAATGCAAAGGTTATCTCTGCTCAAGTGCTTTTCTCAAAACTAATTTCACTTCTCTGAATAATTTGTGTGGTTTATTGTAAGCAAAATCAAGCACTAGCAAGTCTTAACTCTGGGACACTGATGATTCAGTTTCCTGCAACAGTGTGTTCGTGCATTAAAACGTCCCTTGTTTTTATCAACAAAATCATCGCAAATCACCAGGATCGACATACATCTAGACATTTATCATGCATTTCCGTTACAAAGTTTGTTGTCATCATGAATTATGCACACGTCCTCCATTTCTGTCAGCACGAAAGTCTTACACTTTTTAATCAGTCCACAAAGTGACACTAAACTTTACACTAGATCTTTATCATTGCAAACTTTTCAAATGTAATGCAATGCCATTAAAACAGTTTAAAGTGTTTGAAATACACATTTGCACACAGGGTAACAAGTATTCAGGCCATTGACATGTATATATTTGCAGGTGAGGATATCTAAAGAGGTCATCACACCCTCTGCTCCTCTGGAGGGAGTTTTAGGGGCAGAACCGTGAACCCCAAACCTCTACAGTGAACTGTAAAAGCCACACACTTGACCCTGATCAAAGTCTGAACATACAAAGCGAAAGAGCAAAGCCTCTTCCAAGACCTTATCGTGGGAAATTCCAGCATGAAATAGTACACAGTTATAATATTTCTCTCATGTGAGTAAATAATTGAGGTTCTACTCACCAACTGCCTCTCACAAGAGGAAACACGCACTAAAATATCATTCATTTTCCACTGACGGTTGCCTTAATGCAAGATAAGAACAGAACAAAGTGTCAGCTTTGTCTGAGTCAGATGCTTTTACAGTTTTTATTCGTATTTGGAATCAGAATGTATTTTTATATTTTGTTTAAATTATGATTTTGTTGCATTTTTGTCATTTTAAACATTTAAAAAAAAAATATTTTTTTTTTTAGAAATTTTGATTTAGAACATCATGAACTAAATGAAAGTTCAAATGCTGTGTCATCTACATTAAATATTTAATTCAGTAAAATACTATTTTATTTTAAGTAAATTTTTTCTGGTTTTAGTTTTAGCTAACTATGATCATAAATGAAAAACATGCCTGTAATAACATTTTTGAAGAAAGATGAACTAATCTTTATGTGGTTTAAAAGCACATAGTATTATGTAAGGAATAAATGAAGGATACTATTCACACTCTTTACATCACTAATAAAGGAATAGTTAATTAAGTGAACTGTTATTATGGATTATGGACTCACATTTTGACCAGAAGCAATCATTTGATGTTAAAAACATCTCGATGGATTTGTTTCTTAAAAGTACACACAGCTGATGGAGTGGAGTGCTGTAGATCAGTAGTTTTCAACCTGTGGTCCGCGACCCACTATTGCAGGTGGGCCGCCAATTATTTTCTGTTCATTTCCAGTCCATTCTAGGGCTGTGCGATTAAAAGAAATCGTCATAAAATCAAGTTTTGAGCATGCACGATTTCTAAATCGCTTTATAGCACGATTTTCCATGGCCCTGACCTCCTGTAGTATGCTATA
Source organism: Carassius auratus (assembly GCF_003368295.1). Lineage (NCBI taxonomy): Eukaryota > Metazoa > Chordata > Actinopteri > Cypriniformes > Cyprinidae > Carassius > Carassius auratus. Next base: position 18,327,832 of record NC_039288.1, read on the forward strand.
CGATCCAATCAGAATGCATTGCGCCTAGCGCGAGAACAGAACAGACTGGGCATATGCCTAACTCCAGGTTCACACACTGTCTGTGATGTGCTTTTTTTCCGAGCCCATGTTAAGGGATCAGAGCTTTCACACTGCACGCGGTAAATGGCTAGAAATAAAAACGTGCGAAAATAATTAATATCTAACACATGAGCATAGAGTGAATTTGTTAGTGAACAGGACGCAGTTTAAGTGAGAGGAGACATGTTTTAAGTGCGCACACTCTCTCCGCGCAGAGCAGCGTGTATCTGAGCAAGTACGTCTGGTTTTGTGACAGCGCAAAGGAAATCTGTGTGCGAACAGAGAGGTTCGCGCAAGTGCATTATTTTAATGTGCTTTCGCGTTATATTTATGCGCTCTCGCTGCTGACCGCACACACATACTGTATACACACTGCAAACACCCGGCACCGCTACTATTACTGAGCTCTATGAACAATGCAGGGCAAAAAAGAAAAAAAAAATCAGTGTACACGGGATTTATTTTTTTGTTGTTGCCATAAGTCTTTACTATAGTGATAATTTTGACTTATGTCTGTTCTAGAGACGTTTCAACTTTTTGATAAAGCTCTAATTGGTTTTCTTTTGGAAATATGTTTCAAATTCATCCTGAATGCATTTGTGACTGTAAAGCATATATATGTGTGTCACAATCTGAAATTGATCAAAGAAATCACGATATTTTTTTGTTTTGTTTTGTTTTCCCATATCGCACAGCCCTGTTACTTCAATAATTACAGTTAACAATCTAGTGTAGATTATTGTGATGTTTTTATCAGATGTTTGAACTGTTTAATTCTGACGGCACCCATTCACTTCACAGCATCGATTGCTGAGCGAGTGATGCTCAATTTCTCCAAATCTGATGAAGAAACAAACTCATCAACATCTTTGATGACCGGAGGGTGAGCACACTTTCAGCAAATTTTCATTTTGGGTGAACTATTCCGGTTTTGAATATCCGATTTATAACCTGATTTAAAAGGTGCTATCAAAAAATCGATCAGTCCCTCCATCCTGACTGTGGTAAAGCAATCTGATCGCATCATCTTCAGGCTCTGGTCATGTCTGAAGAACTGGCCCATGTTCCTCTCACAGATATAATCTGACCTTGTTGACGTCTTCTCCAAACGGCCGGTGATGAAGGGTTAGATGTGACTTCCGTCCCCCCGTGGCCCTCTGTAATGACAGCGTTGAGGCTCACACAGGGTTGTGTTTTAACATCACTGTCGCTGGCTTCAAACCAAAGACTCGGATGACAACCTACATTCATGACAGCATCTCCGTTTCCCAGCCTTTCATCTCAAACGCTGCACAGAATCATGAAATGTGTCAGGTATTGATACGAAATACTGTCGGTGTCATCACTGTCAAAGGAAAATCATTGAGATGTTAAACTTAAAGAGCAGTTAGACTAAAGCAAACGTGAAAACATTCTTAAAATTTGTATTAAATGTTCCATTTAGAATTAAAAAGGGGTTTACAGATGATGCCATAACCTTAAATTACTAACAGGGAATTTCTTAAATAATTACAAAGAAGTTCACCTTCACTTGCTGGTCTCCACTGACTTCCACTGTATGAAAAAAAAAAAAAAAACACTATGCAACTCAATGTGGACAGCAACTGATGGCCTGAAGTGGCCTGAAAGACAAAAACAAACACTTCCAAAAAAACCTTACTATAATATACTGAGATTTTTGTGTTTTATATGGTGCTTTAAAAGAAGTACAGTATTTAGAATGCACGGCTTCATTTCAATAGCATTTCAATGGAGAAAAACGTTTTTTGTCCCAATAATATTGTAGTTACAGCATCTTCCAGCAGGGGCTAACTGATGCATGTAAACCACACTAATGAACCCCTAAATATTCAATACTGGTACTTTAAAGAACCCAGAAAGCAATAAACTGATTTAATACATTGAACCATATTGCAGCTCTACACAAATCGCATTATAAGAATACCAAGCGCTAATGAATCATGCACACATGTGTAAAAGCACCATGTTCAATTGTATTTAATGCGCACTTGTAGTGTACTTCAAATCTGGTATTTTTTAAGAAGCTGCACTTGTAGATAATATAACATTACAACAAAAAAAAGTACATTTTCATGACTATTTCTTAACACACTACACTTTTAAAAAGTGTGCTTTGTAATCATGTAAATTAAATTAAATATGTACTTTAAGGTATACACTTATTTTGATGTGTTAAATAACACTAAAGCACTTGATTTTAACTACAGTAGTGTCTTAATTCAATATTACATTTAAAGAAAATATATTTTAAATGCACTAAATTGCAACTTCATCATTACAAATGTGAAATCACATATATTTAAATACATGACATATATAAAATGACATTAAAGTATTTTAGTTTCCCTTAAATACTTGTCAGTACATTCACCAGTGCACTTTAACGTTAATAGAAGTAGTTATGAAATCATATATCAATTAACTTATCTGGAGGAAAAATGCATTAAATGCATTTATTAAATGCATTTCCATTGAATTGCAAATGACATGCATTTAAGTGTCAGTAAACATTACATTCAGTATATTCTTGTAAAGTATATAATTTCTATAGTAAGTGCTCTTTTTAAAGTTCTGTTTCAGAAGTGCAATAAGACCAGAAACATATGAAGAAGTTAAGAGTAAGAGAAAGCAGCACTAGTTGTGATGACACGAGTGTGGTTTGATATTGGTTCATGGTCTGTGCATTCCTCAGTGACCGCAGGTAAACAATGGTCATTATTGGCTTAGTAACAACAGAGACAGAGACAGAGACAGAGAGAGAGACAGAGAGAGAGCCAGCCGTAGACAGAAAGAGGAATGAGATGATATTGGTGGTCCCACAGCATACAGTTTGCCTTTGGGCAGAGCAGACATGCCCTCAAACCCGAGCTGATTAGAGACCGTCACCGCAGCAGGACACACTACACACACCTCTGTCTTCATCACTTACAGCACACACACCAGTCTGTGAGAGTCATGACGAGCTGCCGTCGCCTACAGGGAGGTGAAACACTGCGGAGGATTACACTTCTCTGGATTTCATGAAACACACTGAGTTTAAACACAATGGGCCTCGTTCATGAAAGACAAATAGAATGGATTCCCAACAAATCGCTCATAAATCCATTCATGTGCAGATAGTTGCATTGAATTAAACGCAACATTTTTACAAAAATGATTTCATGCATGTATGCTTTGCACATAAATTAATTCATTTACATTTAAACAATAATTTGTGAAAATACTCTGCGTGTTAAACAATTCCACAGGTAAAGTTATTGCTCGGATGTTGCTCTTTTATAGCTCACAAGATACATATGACTTCTTATTAATGCTTCATTTAAGTGCAGATATTTCTCCGAATTGGTCCTCAGGAAAAAAGCTGACTCAAATGAATCATTCATACACTATTGCAGGCCGAGCGAGAATGGAAGGTGTTAAATGAAATATTATTCACTTTGCATGTTTTCTCACCGGTGAATGAGACATGAGTTAATCTGACAGTGTTGCATTGAACCTCCACCAACACCGTCTCTCCTCGTGTCATTGGCTAGTGTTTCGGAGGAGGCGTGGCTTTGGAGAGTGATTTGCAAGGAGGGCGGGATCTTATGCTTTTATAGAGATATGTAAAAGAGAATAAGAATTTGATGAGAAATGTTCATACTGCAGATTAAATTCAAACATTCATTTAATAATAATGAAATCACTTGCATGTGTATTTATGATATCAAGGGCAACATTATTGCTCAGATGTTGCTCTTTTGCAGCTCAATATACGGTCACAAATCATCCTACTCCACACACACACACACACACACACACACACACCGAAAACAATATTCCCTTAGTATATTTACACTTTAGATATTGAAGCAGAAATTCAATACTTCACTACTTTAAATCTACATACATTACTTGAAGTATGGAGTACGGTGTTTTTGAATGTCTTTTATGTTGACCAAGGTTGCATTTAATTGCAGATTGAACGTAAATATTGTTAAATATTATTACAATGTATAATAGCTGTTTTCTATGTGAATATCTGTTAAAATGTAATTTATTTCTGTGATGCTCCGCTGTATTTTCAGCATCATTCCTCCAGTCTTCAGTGTCACATGATCTTCAGAAATCATGAAAATATGATGATTTGCTGCTTAAGAAAAAATTTCTGATTATTATCAACTTTGAAAACGATTGTGCTGCTGAATATTTTTGTGAAAATGCTTCATTTTATTTTTTGATGAATAGAAAGTTCAGAAGAACTGCATTTATTTGACAGATTTTTTTGTGTGTGACATTATAAATGTATTTACTGTCACTTTTGATTAATTTAATGTAAAGTATGACTTTAATATTAGTTAAAGTTTTAGTCTTTTTTTTTGTTTTTTTACATGTCTGTATAGATTTTCCTACTCATTTTTATTTCAGTTGTAGTTATTTTAGTACATCAAGTTAAACTAAATATAAATGAGAAATGTTGCCTTGGCATCGAGCTGTGATTTTTCTATTTTGTTTTATTTCAATTAACGGTTATTTTTTTTAAGGTAACAAAAATGTGTTTTTATGCTTTTAATTGAAACTATAATTAACCCTGCTCTGGATATGCAACATGCAGGCTTCAGGTGACTTTATTAATGTCATATTTATCAGTGTGAAACATTGACTTCTGAGCAGTACAGCAGAGTTGGATGCTGCGTGTCCAGGTGAAAGATGCTGGAAAACAAGTCTTCAGTCAATACTCTGAATGTCCACATTTTAAAATGACCATTTCAGTGCTGTATGGAAATGCAAAAACTTCTCAGGGTGCAACTGAAGGCAGCGACATTTTCACCAGGTCTTGAAAACCTGGAATAAAAAAAAAAATTAGAATCAAAATAATGTTTGAGTTCATTTAGAGGTCTCTTCAAGACTTATATCTGAGCACAGTTTGAGACATGGCTGAGATCTTTCCTGAAACTCTAGAAGAAAAAAATGAGACATTACTGGGATCTTTGTCAAAAAAGCAGCTCCTGGAAAAGTTGCTATTAATCTCACTTCTGCTAATAAATATTTATTCACACACACAAACACACAATCGAATATAAATGTTAAATATTCAAATAGATTTAATGGTAAATAAATCTCATGACAATTTCAGCAGCCATCTTTATTTGCTCTCGAAAAAAAAGGGTTTGAGAAGAATTAAATATTAGTACTAAATATAATATAATAATTTAAATAGACTTCAAAGAAATGGAAATATAAAATATAAAAACATATTTAACTATATATATATAATATGAAATGTATTAAGATACTACATATCTTACATATCTTATTTATACAAACACAATAAATATAAAATACTATATATATATATATATATATATATATATATATATATATATATATATATATATATATATATATATATATATATATATATATAAACATTAATATTAAATATACATTTTTTTTAAAGGTTAATAATTTTCATAACTTAAGCAACCTTAATTTGCTCTCCATAATTTCACCCCATCAAAATTGATATTAAATAAAACTTAAATAATATTAAATATTTAATAATAAAAATATTAAGTGTATATATTAAAATATTATAAATATATAAACTATTATATTAATATAAATATTAATATTAAATACATAACATTGAATATAAAGGTAATAAAGTGAGTGATGTTTCATCTGCTGACACACACACAGACGGACGGATGGGCCGTGTTTATTGTGTATTGTGTGAGTGAGTGCTCCTCAGATCTGGCCGTGGGGCGGCTGGTGTGGGAGGGTCCAGGTGTGCGTGTTGTATATTTAGGTGAATCGTGTTGTTTTGGAGGGTCTGATGGAGGAGCCCATCTCCAGCACTCAATTGTAGGTTGCATCTGAGCGCAGGGACTCGAACTAAGATAAATAATGAGAGTGAAGCTGACTGAAATAGTCCTGCTCAGAGCCCGTCCAGGCCCGACTGCCTTTGTCTCCTCCTCTCTGGTTAGCATCCTGGCTAAATTTGCTTGCTGCACTCCTGTAATTTGTGTTTGTGTGTGTGTGTGTGTGTGTGCCTCTGATACACGCTGGCAGCTGGCTTCACTTCACTATTTGTTTCTTCTTTTAGGAGATTCACATCTGACGAGGTGCTGCTTTACAGCATGTGTTTTAATATGGGTGTGTGTGTTATTACCCAACTAAATCATTTGTCCTTCAGTTAACTTACTTTGTCATTCAGACAGACAGACATCTGTACAATATGTACAATAACACAATAAAAATCAATAAAGTACTACATCACATCGCTAGACATGCCAACTTCTCATAAGTGTAAAAGTAGACATTTATTTTATTCTAAAAAAAGCCATGATGCATAATAATAAAATAATGCCTTTTTATTATATTTATACACTTCATTAATTTCTTTATTCTGTAATTTGTTTATGCTATTTATTTTATTATTTATATTTATTTATTTATACTCTTTTTAAATTATGTTTAATTATGTTTTTTTATATTTATTTTATATACTTTATAAATATCTTTATTTCTTATTTTTATTATATTTATACACTTCATTAATTTGTTTATACTGTCATTTATTTATGCTATTTATTTTATATGTATATTTATTTATTCCCTATTCATTTGTATTGTATTTTATCCATACAATTTATTTTATATGCATACTTATGTATACTACGTATAATGTTTATTTGATATGCATATATATATATATATATATATATATATATATATATATATATATATATATATATATATATATATATATATATATATATATTATAATTATGCTATGTATTTTATATGCATATTTATTTTTACTCTTTATTTATAATACTTTTTACAAAGGCACATTTATACTCTATATTATATAGTTATTTCTATTTATTTTATAAGCATATTTATAAAAAAAAATGCTGTTTATTTAATATGCATATTTATTTTTAAATTGTTTCAAGATAAATTGAAACAAAAACAAAATCATGCAAAGGCTGTGATTTAATTAAATAAATTTATACAGTGCTTTAAGTGGGCCGGTACGCACTGGTACAGTACCACCACTTCCAAATATTGCTCTTGTCTTGAGCATACCGCCACCTCTCCGTGCGCCCAGAACGTGCTTTTAGCATATACTGCCGCGTTTCCACCGAAATTACCCGGAACATTTGTACCAGGAACTTTTTTTCCCAGGAACTTTTTCCCCCCCAGACCCGTTGCTTTCTGCGTTTCCACCGCGGTGTAAAGTACCGGGTAGATAAGGCAAATAGACTGGTGACGTAGGTCTGCGCGTTTCTCAATACAAAGTACCCCTGATTTAAAAAAAAAAAAAAAAAAGGTACGCTGAATTTGGACGTGCATCAGTTAGTTCTGACTTCATGCATTCGACTGGGGAGTGTGATGTCAGCGACGACGCGAATCCTGTAATTTTCCTCTCTGTATATTTACAATAAAACGAAATAGGATATAAAATACCACTGCCTCCTTTGGTTTCATTTATGCATAATAACAGCTGCAGAAATGTACTTAGTTCAGGGATATGTGTATATGCATCCATTACAATGAAACGAAATATTATATTTATAATATTATATTATAATATTTTATTTTCATTTTAACCCCGCAGCTGAATTATGTTATGTTTAACCACTAAAAAGACACTGAACTCAACCAATCAGAATGTTTAGCGCCAAAGTCCCGCCCCCGAAAGTTCCGGAACTTTGAAAAAGTACCACCTCGCCAGCAGGGACTTTCTGAGGGGCATTTTTTTACCCGGAACTTTATTTAGTTCCTGGTTCCTGCGGTGGAAACACACCAAGTACCGGACCAAGTCCCTAGTTCCTGGGTAAAGTTCCTGCGGTGGAAACGCGGCTTACCTGTACGTTCATTTGGACATCTGTTTTAATAGAGGTTTTAATCCTTTGCCTGTGCTGCCACTTTTCAGAACACCTTTCACAATGAACGCTTCCTAATCCTTCCTAGAGTATGGAGCGAGAATCATTTGAAACAGTTTGGTGATCACGAATCATTTGAATCAATTCGAGAGTTCGTAGCGGGTTCGCGAATCATTTGAGTCAGTTCGTGAGTTCGGAGCGGGATCGCGAATCATTTGAATCAGTTCGGGAGTTCTTAGCGGGTTCGCGAATCATTTGACTCAGTTCGGGAGTTCAAAGCGGGTTCGCGAATCATTTGAGTCAGTTCGGGAGTTCAAAGCGGTTTCGCGAATCATTTGAGTCAGCTTGGATGTTTGAATGCAGTAATGCAGTAGCTCTTTCTAAGGGTATTTTTTCAAAATCCTTTTGCACATTTTATTTATGTTCAGTAGTTCTTTCTAGCTCAAGCAAATCCACGAACTAATAAAAGGATTTATTATTAAGGTTGCCTGTTGACTGCTGTATATAAAAGCCCTTCAATATAGTTGTTGTTACCTCAGGGGATGAGAGGAGTCATTAAAAAAAAAAAAAGAAAAGAAAAGAAAATATATATTTTTTTTTTTTGCTATAATAGAGTACCGACACCTCTTTTGGGCCACTTAAAGCCCTGAATCTATATATGTGCTGCTTGTTTCAAGAGTTGAGAGTGGCACAGTGTTCATTTACACACGAGCATCTCGTGATCATGTGAAGTTCGTGAAATTTTGAAGCCTTACACATAAAAACAGTTTAAAAAAATTATATATTAAAAAATGCAGTTTTATCAGAAGGAAAACGCAATTAAATATTTTTCCCCTAAATTGCGCATCCCCTGGTTTATAGTCTAATTACGTTATATAGAAGAACAAAGTCTATGGTTGTCCTGTTTTTTCATTTCATTTGTTTATTTATTTAAACAGGGACAGTGTAAAATATACATTAACCTTAAAAGGAGATATGCATTTTACCAGGTTGTAGCACTTGTGCTAATTTACACCTGTAGTCCCTGGACAGGCTGATGTCAAAAAAAATACTTTAGATAGCTAAGTAAATGTGTGTGTGGGTGACTTTTAAAGAAGCACTGAGAGAACGAGAGAGCGAGAGAGAGAGTGAGAGAGAGAGAGCGAGAGAGAGAGTGAGAGAGAGAGAGAGCGAGAGAGAGAGAGAGAGAGATGAAAAGAATGAGTGAGTGAGCGATCACCACTACAGGGGCAAATCATAGCAACCACCCAAACTCCAGCGGCCTGCTCACGCTTCTGATTCATGCATTACATAAGGTAACATAACACACACACACACACACACACACAGAGTCACCCATGACACAGAGATCAGACATGCATCTAAAGACCTTCACTAAAGCTCCTTCTCATCTTTCGTCACCTGTTGAGCTTCAGAAGATGCAATGCTCAGTCGCTCACTCTTAAAAATAAAGATTCTTCAATGCTCCTTGGGTTAAGCACAAAAAACCTCATGTTGTTGTAAAACCAGTGCTTTGGCCGGTACGCACCAGTAGCTACTCAGTACCACCACTTCCAAATATAGCTCTTGAGAATACTGCCACCTCTCCGTGTGCCCAGAACGTGCTTTTATCGTACAGGTACGTTCATTTGGACATCTGTTTTAATAGAGGTTTTAATCATTTGCATGTGCTCCCACTTTTCAGAGCGCCCTTCACAATGAACGCTTCCTAATTCTTCCTAGTTCGGAGTATGGAGCGTGAATCATTTGAACCAGTTTGGGAGTTCGGAGCAAGTTCGCGAATCATTTGAATAAATTTGAGAGTTCGGAGCGGGTTCGCAAATCATTTGAGTCAGTTTGGTGATCACGAATCATTTGAATCAGTTCGGGAGTTCGGAGCGGCTTCGCGGATCATTTGAATCAGTTCGGGAGTTCGTAGCGGGTTCGCGAATCATTTGAATCAGTTCGGGAGTTCGGCGCGGGATTGCCAATCATTTGAATCAGTTCGGGAGTTCGTAATGGGTTCGCGAATCATTTTAGTCAGTTTGGATGTTTGAATGCAGTAATGCAGTAGCTCTTTCTAAGGGTATTTTTTCAAAATCCTTTTGCACATTTATTTCTATCTCAAGCAAATCCACGAACTAATAAAATGATTTATTATTAAGGTCGCCTGTTGACTGCTGTATATAAAAGCCCTTCAATATAGTTGGTGTTACCTCAGGGGATGAGAGGAGTCATCAAAAAAAACAAAAAAAAAACAGAAAATATATATATATTTTTATCTATAGTAGAGTACCGGCACCTCTTTTGGGCCACTTAAAGCACTGTGTAAAACCCCTGAAATGCTGCGAATAAATACATCTTTCCTTGCCATTGCTAGTCACTGTTATTGAAGGGGTCTTTCGCCCATAACATTTTGTCATCATTTACTCATATCGTTCCAGACTTGTATAGTGTATTTCTCCAAACTCTTATGACACGTCTCTTTTTTTCTGTGAAAGGAATACATTTTGAATAATGTTTTTCCCATATTTTGTCAGTCAGTGTTTTCAAGTTCAAAAAGGACTAACTATTCCTTTAAGGGGAGGGGACTTTTCATAGACAGCATTTCTTTAGACAAAAATACTGCATAAACAAGATGAGTCACAAAGAATTTGGGTCCATTTTCCTGGAAGATAATGACTTGAATATACTTGAATTAGGATGATCAGACATGAAAAAAAAAAAAAAATCTCACAAAACTCAAATTTTGACCTAATAGGGCCTTTAAATGCTTAACATGTAAGAGATTATATATACTGCATAAACAATGTTTGTGCAAACTGTATTGTTTATTGTGTGTAGTGTATATTATCTCTTAAAGGAGCAGGTTACCCAAATATTCTGTCATCATTTACTCATCATCATGTCATTCCAAACCAGCATGAGTTTCCTTCTTCTGGCAAACATAAAAGAAAATATTTTGGAAAATGTCCATACAGTGGTTTAGTTCCCATCATTCTTCAAAATATCTTCTTTTGTAAGTAAATAAAAACAGATTTTTATTTATAGGTGGACTATCGCTTTAAATTTCAGCAGGGTATTCAAAGTCTACATTGCACAGTTCCAGGAAAACAATTACTGAACATCTGAAATGCATTTATCTCAACTTTAATACGTTTCATCAGACATGGACTAAAACTCCAACTGAGACCTAATTATGAACATGCAATTTCTCTCCAAACACACACACACACACACACACACACACACACTTTTTTTTACACAAATTTGTTTTTGTGTAAAATGGGTTCATCCCATAGGCGTAATGGTTTTTATTCTGTAGAAACTGTATATTCTATGGTCCTTCACCAACCCTACACCTAACCCTAACCCTCACAGGAAACTTTGTGCATTTTTACTTTCTCAAAAAAACTCATTCTGTATGATTTATAAGCGTTTTGAAAAATGGGGACATGGGTTATGTCCTCATAAGTCACCCTCTCCTTGTAATACCTGTGTCATACCCATGTCATTATACAGAGTTGTGTCCTAATATGACATACACATGGGTGTCCCGTCACACTGTGACCCCATCTTTCATTGTGCTGCTCAGATGAAAGAGAGCTTCTTCAGGACGGCGGTCAGTTAAACGAGCACTGCCAACGCCTCGCACCACACTGAAACAGCCTATTTTAGCATCTCACCGCCAAAAACGGCCTTACCCATAATCCCTCAGTGAGCAGTCACGCCCTCCCAGCCTGCCAGGATCCTGATAGCTAGCCGGAGTGATTACTAGTTTAAATTCCTCTGACCAGCATGTGGTCACCCGTCGGCACGCCCACAGTCCGCTCGCTGACCGTCTGATGCTGAACCGGACCACACCTGAGACAATCACAACATCCAATCAGACTGAACCTGCAGGAGTCAGATGCACACCTTGAATTAGCTGCTTCTTAGTTTACTTGTATTATCCAATTCTGTATTTGCTTTAAGTTAGCATTCCTTTGCTATACTGTAACGTGCTAACTGTTTGTATTGCTTTGCTTAACTTGAATTTTTTTATTTTTATTAATTAAACTGTTAAAAAGTAGAGTCACTGCAAAGTAAAAATTGACAACAGATTTCAGCATAATTTTCCCAGCTGATTACGCACTCCATTGTATTGTATTATCAAATGTCATGTTTAAATATGCTAATAAGGCATTACCTAATTAAATATGGACAAATACATCTAAATAGTGGATAAAGCCTATAGTAGCATATAATTTATTATTTACATTTTAATATATATTTCAAGCATATTTCACAAATTAATTGTATTCTGAAGCACAATATAAACGTCGTACAGTAAAGGAGGTATTTGAAAAAGAACACCCAGTCATTGGTGTTAATCTGGCACCTGGTGCTAATTTGTGTTGTGATCATCTTTCATGCTACACTCTAAAAAATGCTAAAAACTTTGGGTGAAATATGGACTAACCCGACTTTTGGATCAAAACCTTAAAAGGTGGAGTTGATGTTATGTAAAACAGTAAAAATAAATAAATAAATGAAAACTGTATGATGAGAGGATGATGTTATGGATGCAGTCTGAATAGACATCAGTCTAAACTTCCTGCTGAACAAACCACATCAAGAGGGAAAGTGTATAAAGATGGTAACCTTTTATAAATTGACATCACACTTCCTGTCACATAAATAACAGAAGCTTCTCGAAATGACACGAGGAAACGGTTTTATGTTCAGTGTAGGAATAAAAACACTTTGCACTGTGTTTTCCACAGCTAGGTGTGGATTTGAGTCTAGAGAGTGACTCCAAAACAACACTCATCCAAAACCAATTACAAGAACAAAACTGGGATTGGGAAGTAAATAAAACTCAGCAAATGGAAGATATAAAACCCAGATCTGATCTTCTACATCTTCTAACAACATTTCCTCAATGGTTTTTGTCTTTCTTCGTGTGGCAGCCTTTCCAAAACTGTTAAATGAATGTTTCCAGAGGTTCGAGGCTCTTCATTATAAAAGCAGAATTTGCTTCAACTACAATGAATGATGTGTATCTGCAAACTTATGGTGACAGCATACATTCACTTTTCATCATTCATGTAAAATAATTTAATTATGTTTTGAATGTTGGAAAATATTTAAACCAAGTAAAAGCAAATAAAAACTTAAATTAACCAAAAACTTCTGCAAAACTGGTCATATTTTTAATTTATACGTAATAACACTGACTCCATCAACACACGCCATCTTTGCATTAAGCCATGTTAAAATAATTTTTACCCCAATTTATATTTATTTCATTTATAACATTATACTTGTATTTACTGTCCTTGCTGAATAAAAGATTGTAATAAATAAAAAATAAAAAGCATTCTAACCCCAAATTTACCAGTTTCCATGAAGCATATGAAGCATTGATAATGCTCAGAAATGTGCAGTAAATCAGCGTATTAGAATGATTCCTGAAGATCATGTGACACTGAAAATATAAGTAATGGCTTTAATTTGAAAATCGAAACAAAGTATACATTTCAGGGCCTGTAAGTAATACTTCTGCACGGAACGTTTCACCCCCGTGCGCAGGTGTGGCAAAAATGTCATTTTTGTACCGTACCCAAACACAAATCCAGCGGGCAAGTTAAGACACGAGAGAGTGTGAGATCCCCGTGAGGGGGTTTAACTCAGAACAGCTTTACTAGACCAGACCCACCCACCCCGAGAGAGAGAGAGAGAGAGAGAGAGAGAGAGAGAGAGAGAGAGAGAGAGAGAGAGAGATGGGACAGGATCGGGGGTAGAATGGAGAGTTGAGGGCCGTGTGTGTGAAAGTGTGTAGGAGAGGCTAAGAAAAACATTCTGAACTGGCAGCAATATCACCGGAGAGGGCGAGAGAGAGAGAGAGAGAGAGAGAGAGAGAGAGAGAGAGAGAGAGAGAGAGAGAGAGAGAGAGGATTGGAGGAGGGTGAGGTAATCTATGAGTGTGTGGTTGGATTACATTCCATCTCTTGTCCTCTCATGCAGTGGGTTGTGGGACAGAGAGAGAGAAAGAGTAGAGAGAGGGAGAGAGAGAGAAGGCTGGTGTGAACCAGTCGGAGCACTTTAGGGGTGTAGCCGGCACTGACAAACACTAACAGTACACTCTGTTTCTCTAGTGCACACACATTTCTCTAAATTACTAGCACTAATAATTCAAATGATGTGTGTGTGTATATATATATATATATATATATATATATATATATATATATATATATATATATATATATATATATACACACAAAAAGGGGTGCACATCATTTTTTCAGCCTGGTTCTCATAAGAGAACCTGGAGATCTGGTGTGGTCCTCACACTGTATATAGCGTGACCCATTAAATAAACTATAAAAAAATGAAAGAACTAATAAAAGTTATAATATTAATGCACTTTATTTATTTTTTAAATAAAGTAATAGTAAATAAACTTAATAAGAGTGTGTGATAATATTATAAAAGATAAAAGACAGTCCTATTATTAAATACAAATACATTTATTTTATAGTAAATGTAAAAATAAAATGCTAATATTTATCACTACTTTGCCTCTTTAGGAAAAATCGCTTTATGCATTCCCCAATTTTAAGTAGCTTTGGAGAAAGCGTCTAAAAAATAAATAAATAAAAGTGTTTTCATCAAATTCAAACTTAAAATCAGCAGGCTTTTATTTTGTTTTAACAGCTGTCAACCATGTCGGTACGCAAATGCGCTGTCAGAAAATATTTATACAACGCATTTTTCATTTTGGCCGTGCATGCGGACCTGCGGACCACTTATGTGCACCCCTGTGTATATATATATATATATATATATATATATATATATATATATATATATATATATATACAGTACATTATTGTTTCTCCTCTATGCCCCACCTTTCTGAAAAGCTCATCATTCTTAAAAGCGAGGTGTGTTCTGATTGTCCAGCCATCCAGTGCGTTGTGATTGGCCGAATGCCTCAAGCATTTGACAGAAATGTTACGCCTCTTATCATACTGTGATGGGTGTCCCATTCAGAACACTGGTGCGTAATTACTGATTATAGTGACTTATGTGTTTTTATGAGTTGCATTGTGCCATGTAAACAAAAAACTGCATTTGTGATCTTATCTATTCACGAACAGCTTGTAACACACCAAGAGAAAGGAAAACTTGAAACCGCATCATATGACCCCTTTAATAATTATCCAAATAATAAATATTTATACACACACATACTTATAGTACAAAATACATGCATACATAATAAAAGCCTACATATTAGCTTTTTATGTCATAAGTCATTTTGAAAAAAAAGCATCTGCTAAATGTAAAGGTAGGTTAATTGTTTTGTTTAGAAATAAATAAAATATATTTCATAAATATAAATATTTATAAATACATATGTATTTATTTATTTATCCAGTCATCTGTAATTTTGTCATACTGTACAAAAATATTGTATTATTAAATAATATTAAAATAATGTGTTTCCACTCCAGAATGGGACAAACCCAATACATCTTTCAAGATGTGGTAGAATTTAGATGAGATTAGTTCATAAAAAAATAAAAAAATAGTTTTAAATAAGTCCACAGGGTCAAAAGGGGCCAAAGTTGAAGAAACACCCATTTGTGTCTTTCTAAAAGGGAGATGTTTGTTACTGCACAGGGAAACACACACACACACACACTCACACACACACACACACACTGCAGGAAAGGAAGTGGTTGATATTTTGCAGTTTCAGCTGAAAGAGTGAGTCCTCATTTATAGGTCTGTCTCATTTCAAACAATCAGTGATCACAAAACAGAGAGAGAAAGAGGCTGAAAGAACTAGACGGTGTCATTCATCTTTCTGAAACACAAAAATCAATGAAAGAGAGATTCAAAAGATTTTAAAGCTAATGACATGAATAGCATTTTTGGTAATTGTTTACATTCCGATGAAGACTCTTATCATATTAATGGTCTTGAACTGGAAATCGAGCATTTTTACAATAACATCATGTTTCTGAGTGATGCTGCATCCACTGATGTGCGTCAGACCACAGTTTCATCACATTTTTCGTCGCATCACATTTTTATCTGACGAGTTGCGGAAGTTCACAACGAGTCATTTTAGTATCTTTGTTTCAATGAAGCTTTGAGTTCTGAAAGTTACAGTATGTTTTCAAAGCCAAACATCAAACTCTTATGTCAAAGGATCAAAAAAAGATTTGAATTCTCATCATATGAGTCCTTTTAGAGAAAAAGAAAGCAAAAAAAAAAAAAAAAAAACCATGTCTTATTTTGGCAATTATGTATTGAAGCTGGTTTCCACCACAGAATAACATAAATAAATAAATGAATCAATCAATAAAAAAGGTAATTTTGACTTTTTTTTTTTATCTCTCATAATTCTGAATTATATTTCACAATTTGGTCTTTCTAACATTTCTTATATTTTTCTCTCAGAATTGCGAGATATAAACTAGATATAAATACAAAATCAGAATTGTGAGATGAATGGTTTCAATTACCTTTTTTTTTTTTTTATGTCGTGGGTGAATTGTGAGAAAAAAAAATTCAGAATAAAGTCACGATTATATTCTCTTTGTGTTATTCCGTGGCAAAAAAAATATATAATTGCGAGAAGTAAACTCGAAATTGCGAGAAAGTCTGAATTCTGAGAAAAAGTCTTGACTTTGAAAGGTATAAACTCACAATTGTGTTTTTTTTTTTCAAGATGGAACTAAAAACAAAACAGAATTGCAATATGTAAACTCGAAACAAAGTAGAAATTATGATTAAAAAAAAGTTGCAACTGTGAGATACAAACTGAATTGCAAGAAAAACTCTTAAAGTAATATCTTGCAATTCTGAGATAAATAGCTTCTATAATCACGTCCAGTGATCCCTATTTGACCGCAGTGATAGGAATCACACCACATACTCATCAGATCATGATTTCACATGATTAATGATGCACGGCTGAATTAAAATCCTCCTCCAGGTATCGAAGTACTCAAGAGTTATATGAGCCGGGTAAACACTAAATTAATCTTGATCTTTAAATGATGCCGTCTGCACAGCGTGAATGACACAGTAATGCGTTTACTTGATGCATTGTGTAATTATGTGTGGCGCACACCTGCATTCACAAACACCTTACTCATGAGCCTCGCCGAAACAAGCCCGCTCCCTTCTTTAGCTGGGTATTAATGGAGCTGCCCACAGATCTCCAACCCCTCCCTGACTTTAATACCATTACTGCACAGACACTGAATGCTGGGAAGAATCAACACATATTTACACATCACACCCATATACACATCTTCTACAGGCGCCGTGATCAATATACACAATACATATGCAGCTTACTTAACTAGATGAGTATTCACCAAATACGTAGTATGGTATTATTCTTTCACAAATATTAAGTAAAACGACTAAATAATGGGATTACATTGGAGTGCACAAACAGAAGTAATTTCTTAGTGTCAGATCAGGTACAAACAGCTTTTTATATTTATAAAAAAAAATGCTATATCAAAAGATAATGTGCTACAATCATTTGACCAACAGTATGTAGGTGCTCTATTAAATGAACTTTTAACTATGGAAGCTTGTTTCCAATATGAGATAAAATAAGGTAATCGCAACTTTTTATTTCACAAATCTGTCTTATTTTCTCGCAGTTCTGAGTATGTATATATCTCAAAGTGAATGCAAGTATAAACTCAGAATGTGAGATGTAAACACGCAAAAAAGGAGAAAAAAATCACAGTTGTGAAATAAAAAGTCGCAATTAATTTTGAGAAGAAAAATTCTGAATTGCGAGAAAAAAGTCTGAATTCTGAGATTAAATTTAATATTCCACAATCCTGATTTTGTCTTCTCAAAACTGCAATTTATACATCGCAATTCTGAGATTTTCTTTTTTTAACTAATTATATTAAATTGAATAAACTCGGAATTGCAAAAAAAAAAAAAAAATAAATAAATAAATGTTCATATCTTGCAATTTCAGTCACATTTCTGCCTTTTCCCCTTGTAATAAATTTTTTTCTCAGATTTCCAAGAAAAAAAGGCCAACTTGTGAAATAAACCATTGTAATTACCTTTTATAAATATATATATATTTTTAATCCCATGACAAAATCAGGCTTCCATACAAACCAATAAATCTTTAAATCTGATATTCTATGTAAAAAAACAAAAAAAAAAATTCAATAAAATGTATTACATTTGTTAAAAACCTTTAACAACACTGAACACTTTCCGAACCAATGCAGAATAACACATGACACTGTGTGTGTGCATTTATTTTAAATGTAAACGTGTTGATGATCATGTTGCTATCAGAGCATGACAACCTACCAGCGTCTGCAGGTGTATGTGTGTGTGTGTGTGTGTGTCTCTCCTCCCATAGCGAGGTGCATGTCAGGTGGACACGAGCGGCCGGCTGCCAACATACTTTTGGTTTGGAGGGAGGGCTGGGTGGGTGTGAACTTTTGTTTAGTGTCTCTCTCTCTCTCTCTTCCTCTCTCTCCCTGATTCACGACACACCTTCTGTGCAAAACGCAACTCCTCTGCTTATCTCTTTCCCCCTGTCGCTCTCTCTCTCTCTCTCTCTCTCTCTCTCGTCTGTGTTCACTTTCACATGTTTGAGTCGGAGGATAGCAGTCTGTTTCCTGACACGCAGAGACTTCTCTCCAAGACGCAACTCCACCAGCAACACCTAAAGGTCAGCAACCACTTCTCTCTCTCTCTTTCATCTCTCTCTCTCTGTCTCATCAAGTGTCTTTTAATTGCTGTCTGTCTGACTGCTCCATCACTGTCTGTAGTGAAATCGAAGGGGTTTGTGATGGCATTTGTTCGCTCGTCTTGTGCATCTGTCACTTTATAGAGTGTATGCAAAGTGCATTAGAGAGTCTGGGACCCCCCCACCTCCTCGTTCTCACAGTCTCTTTAATTAGAAAGTCTAATAGAGTAAAATGAGCTGATAGGGCAGGGACGGGGGTCTGATGCTATCGCAGCATCCCTCAGTGCTGCCCTGCAAGAGATCTCACGTTTGAGAAGAATCAGGCTTTGGTCAATCCATCGACAGCTTTTATTGATTAGGCCCCTAAAGCAAGCCGACAAAAACAGCACGGGAACACAAATAAAACTGAAAGGGAAAGTTTATATAAAAGTCAAAACATATTTGCACTTGTTTTCAGTTTCGATAGTCGTGCAAATGTTATGTTTAAAACTTAAGAGTCTGATCGGAGTCTAAGTGTCAATAAATAAGTAAAAAACCGCAAGTACAAAATTAATGGTATTATCACAGTACTGTTTTGTAAGGGACAAATTATTGCATATTTACATGGAAAATCTAATCATTCATTTAAAACTGACTACGACACATTCAATAGGGTCTGTTATTATTATTATGCATTATATATATATATATTTATATATATTAAAATATTTAATATTATATGCATAATTTACATACATATATTGTTTACATACTTTATTGTTGCAATTAACGTCAAACATAGTATTTTCAACCTAAAATCGATCACTTATAGGTTTATATTGTACCATAACCTGATTCAGTGACATCATTTGCAATGCTTTATGGGATATTGGAATGTCTTGCACTATTTGAATTTCAGAAAATCTGATACATTTCAAATGAATTCAAAATCTAAAATTGAAAATGAATGTTCTAATTATTTTTAACTGCTTTGAAAACCCTCATCAGCATGTTTTCAGCTGAGACTTATTTTGCGTAAACTTCGCGTACAGTCAAACTGTGAGCAGCACTGGTCATGTCTACCACAGAATACAGGAAACATCATTCATCTGCTCTCTTTGTGAACATAAGCCAAGACTCTATCACAGAATGAATCTGAGGGCTTAAAGACTGAAATAATCCAACATGTACATTCAATGCACTGTGTGAATACAGTATAGACTTCTCATTAAAGCAACACCGAGAGAGGGGGAGCTTTGTTCGGTGTGGTCAGGGACACAGTGTATCAGGTGAATGGGCAGATGACCGCCAGACTCAATTATTCATTTATTTTAATTGTGGCTGTGACGGACACCAGATTTCAATGCCAAGCAACTGCTTTCAGATCCATCACGACGTGTTGGAGCAGCACTGATTAACCCCACGCTAACAGGCCGTGATTACAGTACATAAAAACTCCCGCGTCCATAACTCTCCGTCGCTCTTACACACTCAACAGAGCGAGAGAGCGGGACGGAGCAGAGTGAGCGAGGGAGGTTATGCCGGGATACGCACCACGCCTTTGTCTGTCGACTCACTAGGACAAGGTTTATCAAAGTTGAACCTGATCTGAAGCGAGCTTTTGTTACACGCCGGATACTTTTACACCGGTGTGTTCTCAAACATTCGAGAGTGCGCTGCGCTCCGTGGGCTCTTGCCATGGGAAGGTGTGGGAACGAGGGAACCAGAACAATGATCAGGATCTCAGAGCGGTTCTAGATCACTGCTGGGTACATGACTGTATGTCAAACACACACACACACACACACACACACATAGACACAAACACAGCTCAGCACAAAACTATATATTTCCATAACAGAAATATATTTAAAAGTTCAAACTACACACACGCACAATGTACATACACTACTGTTCAAAGAGTACATTTTTTTATATTTTTGAAAAAAAGTCTCTTCTGCTCACTGAGGCTGCATTCATTCGATTAAAAATATGGTAAAATCAGTAATATTATGAAATATTATTACAATTTAAAACATCTATTTTCTATTTAAATATATTTTAAAATATAATTTATTCCTGTGATTCACAGCTGAATTTTCAGCATCATTCCTCCAGTCTTCAGTGTCACATGATACTTCAGAAATCATTTTAAAATGCTGATTTACTGCTCAAGAAAACATTATTATTACTGTTTCTGCTTAATTTTTTTTAGAAAACTTAGATTTTTTTTTTTTTCAGGAATTTTTGATAACTAAAAAATTCTAAACAGCTGTATTCATTAAAAAAAAACATAATATAACATAAAATATTATAACATTATAAATTACTTTACAATTTTGATTGATTTAAAACATCCTTATATAAATTGTTGTCTAAGACAATGTGGTGTTGCTAGCTAAGCGATTCTTTAATTGTTTAATAGGTAATATTTCTATCTAAAAAAAATATATATTATTTTATTTTTATAGAAAAGTAATTTGAAAAAAAAGAACACAGAAAAGTACCAATTATGATCAGAACGATCAAGTTAAAGAGAAGAACTGTTCAAAATAAACAGGATGGCTATGTGAAATAAAAAAGAAGAAGAAATATGAGAGATTTTATCTGGTTTGCAATGTTTTAAAGAAACTAAAATGTAAAAAAAAAAAAAAGAAAAAACATCACATCTCTGCACCATCTCTATCCGTGCTAGTTTCATGATCACAAAATAAACCCGTCAGGCTGATACAAACCCTCACATCAGGGGCTGGGTAATAAAACTTTGTAATAACGACCAGCTAACCACATATTAACACTTACAAAAGTCAAGTATGTTAATCCGAACGAGTAAATCTTCTCATTTAATTCAGCTAGTCAGAGAAAAACAAATTTGTGGTTTGTTACGAAATAATTTCACTTTCACAAGTATAACTCGGAGACATGCGAACACAGCCTCTTCTGTGAATGTGTGCATGTAAGTGTGTTTGTAAGCATTGAAGAAACCTATTAAGAACAGTCTGTCCAGTTCACAATGTGAGATAAAGTTAGGGGATTCACATCCGCTCACACAACAGGTTTCTGATGACACAGCCGCCAACACACTCACACAGAGAGTCAAATACTGCCTGTCTATCTGTCATTTTCCTTCCTCTCTCTTTATCATCAAAAAAAGCCTGTTTGGCGATTTAGGTAAAGCCCAAAGTGTAACAACTGTCATGGCCTCACCTCTTACACACACACACACACACACACCTCACATCTAATTAATTCACCAGTTAAACGGTTAACAATAGATATTCAACAGCCGTCCGCCCCTATACCTGATTCTGATGTCACAGCATGCCATTTTTAAAAGTAATTCAGCAGGTCACATGGTCACGCACTTTCTAAAGTCCGTCCCTATGGTCAAATCAATGAACTTTCTTAAACAATTCAACAGGTGTTTTTCTTTAGCTGCTCCTACACATCACATGACTAATCCCTCATCACAAACAGGAAATTAACGACAAATTTGGGTCGAAGGAGAAAATATTTTCTGCTCAAACAATGACTCCATACAGCTCTTCCCTTCCGGATAAACTAAAAACTGATGATCAGTTCACCAGAATCCTAATTTGAACTAGATATATGTTTAATTATATTGTGCTATCTATAATCAAACCTTACTAGTCAATAAACTATACTCTTTTATACATCTAGATTAATCAATAACTAGACTTTAACCATTTTTTAGACTTGCTATAACTAAATGTACTTCTCTAGAACTAGATTAGACAGAAATTAGGGTTATTTAATTATTCTTTAAATGTAACTGTGCATTAATACCATAAATAGTAAAATAACTAAACTTTCTATTTTCCTACTACTAAACTTGATTAGACTTTGCTATACTGTACATGTTATGGTATAAATAAAGCTTTATTTGACTTTACTATAATAATCTTTGACTGTACCTCATGATTTTATTTTAGAGTATACACACTATAACCAAACTACGTAAGCATTGATATCTGTCAACTATATTCTATACAATAGCTGTATTTACTATGACAGTATGTCTTTCTACTGTAACATAGTTTAGTTTCTTTTAGCTGACGCGTCTTTCTTTGAATTTAAAGCCGATCTGATGTGATTTCAGCTGAACGCTTTGGGCCCGTGTGTGTGTGTGTGTGTGTGTGTGTGTGTGTGTGTGAGTGATTTCCTCTGGTCTTCTATGAAAAGTGAGAGCAGCTGATTGGGGAGCATCTAAACTCCTGTAGGTGTTTCCTGTGTGAGAAGAGTCACTGACTCCCAGACTCTCTCCTCTCTCCGCCGTTCTGGGTAAATTAGAGACACACACACATACGCTTGACATGATCACACACACAGGATTGAGGACGACGCACCACAACACACGTTTACGTAGAGCGACCGAGATCCATCAACCACACACACACACACAGAGAGAGAGAGACAGAGGGAAAGCTGGCTGTTTTGTAATGTTGCTGCAAGATTTTGGTTTTGAAACTGGGTCCACCCACTGGTGTGAGAAAAGAGGAGAGGCACAGAAAGACAGAGAGAGAAATGAGTGTGTGGGCTATCACTCACTCACTACTCACTCTTTCAGTTTAAAATAAGGACACATTGATCCACCCACCCCGACCTCTCACACACACACACACACACACACACACACACACACACACACACACTGGAGCAGATTCCTCAGGTATCCGAGCGGCCTGATGGACTGACTGTGGGCTTGTATTGTGTGACGTTCAGGAAGTTCACTTGATTGAGGAATCATCGTCTGGATATCGTTCAGGAAATATGATTTTCAGTGGATGATATGATATCTTCAGAGCGGTTTGGTGGATATACTGCTAATGCACAAAGACAAAAGAGACATAATGTATTAAAATTAAACTTGACACAATGTGTTCCGAAAAAGAAAAGAAGGAAATGTCCTGTCAGGCGAATCAAATTAGTTCCAGCTTGGGTAAAAATACAGTTCCCAACATTTTTGTAGATTTCCGTGTAATTTCAGACTGTCAGCATCAATCAAATTAAATGTAAATATATGACATTAAATTGATATATTATTTATTGATTATATAAATATATAATATAATATAATATTAAATGTACATATATTAAATATTTGTAAAAAAAAAAAAAAAAAAAAGTTTTCTTATATACATATTTTTTGTAAATAAATACATAATATATGTAATATATAAATACACAAATATACATACATACATATGTATATATCTCAAATAAATTAGTATAATATATATATTGTTTGTTTTATTAACTGTTCAGCTTATCAATATCAAGTGCAAATAATTTGGATATTTATACATTATAAACTATATTGAATAATTAAAATGTATATTAAATACACTATATATATATATATATATATATATATATATATATATATATATATATATATACATACGTACAGAAAGCTAAATATCCAGTGCCATGATCAATATAGACATCTGTGAACTGTGTGTGTGAGAACATGTCTGTGATATGTGCTTGCATTTTTTTGCATGAAGCGGCATATATGCATACGGTGTGTGACTGATCACTATGATAACTTGCATCTTGTGTGTGTGTGTGTGTGTGTGTGCTTTGACAGACATCTGTCTCCTGTGCCCTGCAGCCTGGTTGGTTTTAATTAGGTACAGCCAGAGGGCCTGAGGGCAGACAGGGGCTAGTCATAATCACACACACACACACACACACGGCCAGCCTCCCCCTCACAATCCTCCACAAAAAATGTCCTTTCAGAAGGAGCATCTCAAAAAACACAAAACACACACCCTCACACACACACACACTCCATCTGTCTGAAACACACGTGTGAGGTGTGTTTCACATGCATGATTAGTTTGATTGATGACATGCACATTTCAGTCTCTTTGAGTGCTTAAGTAGCTGTCTTTGTGTTCTGTCCATGTCATTCTGTTTCACTGCAGAAGCTTCTGTCATGAAAACATATTCCTCGTATGTGTGAACATACCTGCCAATAAAGCTCATTCTGATTCAGATTCTGATTCACACATGAACCACGAGTCCCGACCTTTCTGCTGAAGGTGTGTCAATTACTGAATCATTGTGGAAGCTAATTGGTTTCGATGATAATAATTTGTAATTCCTGTAGCTCAGACAGCAGAGCATGTGTGCGATTTCCAGAAAATGCATGAACTAATAATATGTTTACCTTCAATGCAATGGATAAATGTCTTTCAAATTGCATAAATGTAAATTGTACTATTTAGCTTTTATGCATTTTGATAGGCTTGCAGAATGAAACCGTTTCCCATCATGCTCCGAGGAACTATAATGCGTCTGATAAAGCATCTGTTTCACTCATGCATATTATTATTTGGTTAAACTAAAAAAAAAAGTCAAATATTGGTTACAATATGAAAAGAGAAAGAATTTGTTTGCATTATTCTAATACTTAATTGCAACTCCCACCTATTAACAAACTAGTTAAAGATTTAAATAAAATGGTTAAACTTTTAAACGACTTCACTAATGCACATTGTTTGCGTTTCTAGCATTAGCACAAAAATGCCAAATCTTGTTGAGGAGTACAAAAACAGTATTTAATCATCTACTGCACTAATGCCATTTTTCTTTGCATGCATTTTTTTTCTTTTTTACACAATAAAGCATGTATACATCTCATAATTTGTCTTTATGCTTTTGCTGCAACAAACTGAAAGTGTTCATCCCCATGACCAACTGCACCACAAGTCAACGCCTAAAAAGCCACGATAACAAATCACACATTTAAAAAAAAGGTGGCGTTCTGACACATTTGTATGTTGTCGTTTCTAGACCTTGTTCAGCATGAAATGTAAAAAAAAAAATCTCAAAATTAAATTTAAGACATAATCGATATGCAGTCCACATTCACACAGACTCACCAAACTAAAAATCACAGATAAAAACCTTCTTAGCAGCAGCATTTCCAAAAACGCCCATTATATATGTGTGTGTGTGTGTGTGTGTGCAGATAACACAGATGAAACTGTCCGAAAGACACAACACTTCCAGTAAAAACAGGAGTTGGAGTGTGGAGGGGTTCACTGATGACCTTGTTGCATATTTTGGGCTCCGTGTGTGTGTGTGTGTGTGTGTTCGTGTGTGTGTGCGTTGTCCTTGGACACGGTTTCCCACCCTAGTTGGTGGGTTTGTCTGTAAGTGGGCAGAGATGACACATTTTTCCCACAAGCCCACACCCTGGAGCACCAAAGCCCCCACTCCCAGAATACATCTGTGCACGGAGTCCCACATTTAAAATAAGGCTTAGAAAACAGAGAATAGAAAACTGAAGAGTTTGTGCATCAGATTTGAACACAGGATCAGAATCAATGTTTTGGTGCTTGACTACGAAAAACGCTATTGAGATGTTTGCTTGCCGGGGTGTTTCTATGCAGTTGCTAGGATGTTTGGTGCGGTTGCTAGGTGCAAACATCAGCACATCTCTCCTCAACAAAACATGAAATGGAGAATTGATTTGTATAAAGAAAGAAAGATTTGACCTTACCTGAAGTGAGGCATTACAAGGTCACCAAACACACAATAGTTTGTAGAAGTTGAATGTCAGTCGCAGTTTTAAATGTATCTTGTTTTCATCTGAATGCAGCTGTAAAAAAAAAAAAAAAAAAAAAAATGTAATAATAATAATTATAATATAATATAATAATAATAATAAATATTTTTTTCTAATTTTCACTGCATTTTAGCTGCAAAAGATGTCTGAGAAATTTGTTTTAGTTTTATAGTTAGTTTGATTACCTAAAATTAAATAAACATTAACTAAACTTAAAAACAAAAAAAAAACTGAAATAAAAATTTATGAAAATTATATTTAAAACAAATAAAAATGACTAAAACTACAATTAAATCAAAGCAGAAGATATAAAAAATAAAAAACAAAACAACAAAAATATAAACAATATTATTAAAATAGCATAGAATGTTTTTTAAATAATCATTAAAAATAATATTAATTACAAATATACAAACTATTTTTATTTAGCAGTTCTTTAAAGAATTATCAATTTATTAATGTTTTAAAGATCCCACAAACACTGATCTGAAGACCCGACAATGACACGTCATGTTAACTACATTAAATGGTTCTTTAACCCTATAAATCCTGCTGCATCATATTTGATATGCATGTTTCTAAATAATTAACATGATCAAAACTTTACTGTTAAACCTGTCACACACAATCTGCTCCACGCCTTCTGTCGTCTGACCGATCACTCAGACTTTTTAACAAGTAAAAGGCCTTTTAGTGAAATTGTACAAACGTCCACCTTCAGCTCGTGCGATTTTGCTGTCAAATCTTTACTGATTTTTATAAAGTAAGTGAAATAATAACTTTAATATTGTAAGTAATATTTCAAGATGAACACTTACTGTTCTAAAGTTGATTATCTATATTGTTTTTTTTTAATAGAAATTTTTTTCAAATGTGAGTCTCAATTATGATCTTCCGGCTTTTGAGGAACATTTATTTGTTCATCTCTCAATTATCATTGGATTGCATCGCATTATACGATTTGATAATCAAACTAAGCATTTAATATATCAAAACATAATTCTTGATTCGTAATATATGCATTGCTTAGAATTCATTTGGACATCTTTAAAGATGATTTTCTAAGTATTTAGATTTTTTTGCACCCTCAGATTCCAGGTTTTCAAATAGTTGCATCTCGGACAAATAATTATCCTATCATAACCTATTTATTCAGCTTTCAGATGATGCAAATCTCAATTTTGAAAACATGTCACTTAAGACTGTTTTTGTGCATTATATGCATTATATGATTTGATAATCAAACTAAGCATTTAAACATCATTTTACTAAGAATCACCTGTCTGAAGTTTCTAAGACAACTAAGTGAGAATACCTATAAATAATGTCGCATGTGAGTGTTTTTAACTTAATAACCCCATAATTAATCTCTCCATCTCTTTAATTTTCACACTTTATTGTCATCACGTTCACAGCAGGACAAAGAAGTCCATCGAAATTACCCTTTACCCAGAATCCCCCAGTAAAACACTGGATTTGGTATTAAGTAACTGTGCTGGTTTAAAAAAAAAGCAGGTCACGATGAATCTGTCATAAATTACATAACTAGGTGGATTCTTGATGTCATTTAGGAAATCCTGTCCGTGTTAAAGCGTCGAGTCATTATTTAAAGAGACAGACACGGCGGGAAAATGTCACAGTGCCAAAAAACACAAGTGAGAGAGAGACTGTAATAGTTTTATGGGTTTTGAAACAATAGATTTGAAAGACAAGCAGTATTTGTCTGCCATTTTTAAGAGTTAAATCTTTCTGTCTGCTTACAGAAACGTGTAGCGAGCTGATTGGCTGATTAAACTTTTTGATTGTGACAATCTTTGATGATCACAAACAAAACTTAAATTTGACTGAACACAAGTGGCAAATCAGAGACTAATACTGTTATATTAAAAAAAAATGCGACCCTGAAGCCCAAAACAAGTTTTAAGTATCTGGGGTATATTTGTAGCAATAGCCAAAAAAAAAAAAAAAAAAAAAAACATGGGTCAAAATTATTGATTTTTGTTTTATGCCAAAAATCATCAAGATATTAAGGAAAGATAATGTTCAATAAAAATATTTTGTACATTTCCTACTGTAAATATATCAAAATTTCATTTTTGATTCGTAATATGCATCGCTAAGACTTCATTCGGACAACTTTAAAGATAATTTTCTCAGTATTTTGATTTTTTTTTTTTTATGCACCCTCAGATTCCAGATTTTAAATAGTTGCATCTCAGACAAATAATGTCCTATCATAACTTATAACTTACACTAATAAATCTAAATTTCGAAAAACTGTGACTTAAGACTGGTTTTGTGCTCCAGGGTCACATATATGGTTTAATGAGGTTATCTTTAGCAGGTGCATTAAACACATACAATTTGCAATGCACCTGCTACAGATGAATATGCAGAAAACCACATTAAACCACAATCTTTCATCTTTCCCTTTTACCACATTAAATGAGAGTAAATAAAAGCTGGATGAACGAATGAATGAACGAATGTACTCTTCACACAACTCTTGAGTATAAGCTTACAAGTTAAATAACTGATTAGCCGTCAACCTCTGGTTTCAGTTTCAACGGAGGGAAATTAAACAGCCCTGTTGAGGAACACACTTCCTAAACTGCAATATGGGTCAAACCACATGTATAAAACAAACAACTTCTAATTAACTAGAAAATCATAATGTCTCGATTCTGCCATTTTAGAATATGTAATTTAATTAAAGTGACACAAATGCAAAATATAAGCAGCTAATCTGTTCTATGTGCCACATAAGAAACAATGCAAACAGTATACTACATACTGTAAATATAGTATATAGTATATGCACACTACAGTATATACAGCATACTAATCTTACTATTACTGCATTATATGACATATATTCTTGTGCACGGCAGTGTTATTTTAGTTTCACTGATGCACTATTATAGTTTTTATTAATATTTTGAATTTTCTGTTTGCCTCTCAGTGAAAGTTTGTGGTGTTTTGTTATCTATCAGTTATTTCGTTATTTTAGTATTTCAACTTATACATATACAGACATTATGTATATATATATATATATATATATATATATATATATATATATATATATACATACAGTGCTTTAAGTGGTCCAAAAGAGGTGCCGGTACTCTATTATAGCTAAAAAAAATATATATATATTTTCTGTTTTATTTTTTATTTTTTTGGATGACTCCTCTCATCCCCTGAGGTAACAAAAACTATATTGAAGGGCTTTTATATACAGCAGTCAACAGTCGACCTTAATAATAAATCCTTTTATTAGTTCGTGGATTTGCTTGAGCTAGAAAGAACTACTGAACATAAATAAAATGTGCAAAAGGATTTTGAAAAAATACCCTTAGAAAGAGCTACTGCATTACTGCATTCAAACATCCAAACTGACTCAAATGATTCGCGAACCCGCTTTGAACTCCCGAACTGATTCAAATGATTCGCGAACCCGTTACGAACTCCCGAACTGATTCAAATGATTCGTGATCACCAAACTGACTCAAATGATTCGCGATCCCGCTACGAACTCTCGAATTGATTCAAATGATCCGTGAAGCCGCTCCGAACTACCGAACTGACTCAAATGATTCGCGAACCCGCTTTGAACTCCCGAACTGACTCAAATGATTGGCAATTCCGCTCCGGACTCCCGAACTGATTCAAATGATTCGTGATCACCAAACTGACTCAAATGATTCGCGATCCCGCTACGAACTCCCGAACTGATTCAAATGATTCGTGATCACCAAACTGATTCAAATGATTCGCGAAGCCGCTCCGAACTTCCGAACTGATTCAAATGATTCGTGATCACCAAACTGACTCAAATGATTCGCGAACCTGCTCCGAACTCTCGAATTTATTCAAATGATTCGCTCCATACTCCGAACTAGGAAGAATTAGGAAGCGTTCATTGTGAAGGGTGCTCTGAAAAGTGGCAGCACAGGCAAAGGATTAAAGCCTCTATTAAAACAGATGTCCAAATGAACGTAAAAGCACGTTCTGGGCTCACAGAGAAGTAGTGGTATGCTCAAGAGCTATATTTGGAAGTGGTTGTACTGAGTACCGGTGCATACCGGCCCACTTAAAGCACTGTTATATATATATATTTAATTGAAATTTAATTGAATTAAATATATTTAAATCATGCCAAAATAGGTAAAATAAAACAAAAACATATATCATATATTGTTTACCATGCAGTATTTAGTTAGTAATAAGCAAGAATAGTACACTGTAATATGTAATATATATAGATTAAATTAATGGAGATTGAGCACATTTTACAAGAAAACTGCTTGTAAAAAAATCTACTGCAATATTTAATGTTTACTTCAGTGTGTCACTTGCAGTTACAGAGTAATTAATTGTGAAACTGACTGGTTTCTACACTAAAATCTGAACTTCAGGTTTTCCACCTTGTTCCTCCGTCTAATTCATCTTCTGAAGTCACAGCACATGCATTTATAGAACTGGTACTTTTCTCTCTCTTCCTTCATTTGTGCCCAAGTTCGAGTTGCAAATCCTTCACGCATAAAACTAAAAATTCATTTTGTCTGACCCCAAATCAGAGGGTTTGTGCTCCATGGGCTTTATTACATACTGAGCTTAAACTGTGTTGTGGAGGAGGATGGGTATTATTATCCTGAGCTTCCCACCCAGCTATAAAAACTACATCGCTGCTCTCGAGTAGATCCACCTCCTCTCTCTCTCTCTCTCTCTCTCTCTCTCCTGTCAGTGTCCACACAAACCTCTCTGTCTGTCCGCGTGCGCCGTTGTTTTGGGCTTGTAGTTGGATGCTCAGCTGTGTTTTTTGTGAATGGAGAGTAGACGCTCGGGAAGTCGGGATGGACAGATGTCTTCACGTCCCTCAGACACGGAGATGAGACAGGCTCGGATCTGAAACACACTTAGACCTGGAATAAATCAGCCGTACAGTAACACACACCTGAGGATCTGAACGGGTGAGTGCGCTGCAGCCCAGTTCACCTGTTTTCAAGAGAGAAAAGTGTGTGTTTGAGTCAGAATATGCACGATTTATACAAAATATGTGTGTTTGTGTGCATTTTAGGTATAGAACAGCACGTCTGTAGGCAGTAATTTGATGACTCATGTAATCATTTAGGCCATTCTTTAGATGTCGTCTCCAGAAAATGAGTGTGGAGTTTTCACCCGCTGTAAACGCAAACTAACATCAACTAATAATGACACAGCAAATCCACAATTACACCACACACCGCTGACTCTGATGTGTATCAAAGCAAAGCGTTATCGAAACAATCTGATGCTCACACGATGTAAGAAAGTGCCAATTATTATTTAAAGAGGCCGTTCTCTTGACCTTTTCGATGCGTCCCACTGATCTAAACACACGATTGACCCTCATAGTCATCTTAACAATTCATTTTCTATAGGAGAATAAAATATAGTTATGTACAAACTATGATTTATTCAAAGTATAAATCGATTATGATCAATTTTGGGTTGGAAGTTTTCAAAAAATCCAAATTGACGTCACGTCGCAAAAATCAGATAGCTATCAGATTTATTTCTGCACAGAATTTGCCCAGATCAGATATGAAAATGTCAGACAGTGATTTTTGCTGTTCATATTATCAGAGATCTGTGTCACGACTGTGATGGGGACGTCTCCGTGCTTTGGCTAAATCCACCACAAACACAAAAGCAAATGCAGCTAGATTTGTTAGAATTACTAAAGTTTAGACAGTTTTTACATGTTTCAAAAGGTTTTAAAAGGGTGCTAAGGTGATAGGTGAGCGTGTGTGTGTGTTTGAAGAGGGCTGAACGCAGAGTAAAAACAGTGTAAATTACTGTTTGTAGCAGCAGAAGCGCGTGATGCAGGTGTCTGTATCGTCTTACTTCATATATTTACCCAACAGATGAATTACAGCAGACGTTACACAACGGCTGTGTGTAATTCTAACAAGGCTCTTTAAGTGTCATTTACGTTCGCTGTGATCTGGCGCGGGGTGAATTAGTCTACGGGTGAAAAGCAGCTCAAATATACAGCACAACTCTAAATGAACTCCGGCCAAGACTCGAGGCCAAACCTACACGCCGCACTTTATTATGTTTTCTTTAACTCTGTTGAACAAGCTCCTGGTTTAAGTCTGTGGTCTGTCCTCGATCTGTATTAGACTGCTTGACAAGTAACTTGGACATATATAAAAAGTTACACACACACACACACACACACACACACACACACAATGTACAAATAAAAATAAATGATTCATTACTTTTACATAGATAGATAATATATTTTATATAAATATAAAATATAGTTTTATGAAATTATAATAAAACAATTAAATATTAAATAGTACTGAATTACTTGTATGTGTGTGTATATATATATATATATATATATATATATATATATAAAATTTAGTAATGTATAATTATTTAATATTTAATTGAATAATAATAACATTAATAATAACAATATCTAAATGGTGACATTACATAGACTTCTATTGTTTTTATATACAGATAGTTACACTTTTTAACCTAAACCCATCCTTACCGCTCAAAGAAAACTTTCTGCATATTTAAAAAAAAAAAAAAACTTGTTTACTTAATTTTTTTTATACCAGTTTTACAAATGAGGATGTCCCCAATATTAGGCAATTTTGTCAGATTTTGCTCACTTTTGGGTAAAAATTTGTCCTCGAAATATTTCCAAAGTAGGTACACAAACACACACACACACACACACACATTGGCTGCCAAAGAGCAATATTTATACTCAAAACTTTAATGCAAGTTTTAAATCTGCTGGCAGAACCTCACCATTTATCATCCAGACTGTGGAAACAATACGTGCATGTCAGAAACTGTTCACATGCAGAGCGTTCATCATCTACAGGACCGAGACGAATCGTATTCAAATCCACAGCTTTCTATTGGCTGATTGCTGCACCGTGGTTCGAGCTCTGTAAACAGGGCCGTGAGTCTCTGCAAAGCACTAATAGACTAAAACCTACAGGTGCCGCTGCAGGTGAGGCCCCTAAATGATCTCCCTCAGGACCCACGAACCCACGGCTGGATTTAGCCAATTTAGCAGCAGTCTGAGCAGCGTGACACGCGCTCGCTCCTGCCTCCCTAAAGAGGCCATGATGAAATATCTCACACAAATGTGAACTGTTTTAACTTTTGGAGAAGATGGTGTAACTCTACCCTATCAAGAGTTGGTCATCTTTGCGTCACAAAGTCAGACGAAGCATCCGCCGTGCACCAAATGCATGCATTAAACCTGCACAATACAGTTAGCATGCACTGACTTCACATTAACAAACAATCACTATTACCTGTTAAGTCTTAAAGTGTTTGTCCCAGTTAAGATGTTGATCAAAGTTGCGTGTGTGTACGTATTTAGTTCAAACATCAAACACAGGTGTGTTATTCTGGATGATCAAAGACTGAGGGGGTAGTTTGGGTTTTTACTCACTTATGTCATTTATGTTTTGAGATATGACACATTATGATTGATGTTGAACTCAGAATTAGTGATGTATGAACATGCAAGAAGGAAAATAGGAAAAAAGGTTATTATTGATGATGACACAGCATGCATTAATTTCTGAAAGGCGCTCAATTCAGTCTGATTCACAAATGATTCATTTAAAGTGATCTGAGCTGAGCGGATTTGTGAATCAAAACGTGCTCACTGTGTGTTAATTTTTGCACGCTGACAATGAGGATGACGCAATATCAAAGCAAAACCATTAGCTTAATTTTGTTTGTTTGTTTCGTTTGCAGTGCTGCTTCTGAATAGCGGTGCTGGAAACACTGATACACACATGCATGCATTTTTCTTTTCTCATGACAAACACTATGTCTATGTGCTGAAATGAGTGTGTGGCACTCTGTGGGGCTTTAGAGGGTATTTTCTTCACCTCTTTCCACAAACTGTTGATTAAGAAAGACACCAGAACAAACGCGGAGCATAATTCTTAGATCCTCAGATTATCCTGCAGCTGATAAGAATCTGAAAATGCTTCTTTTTATTAACCATTTAACCATTTTTTTAAATAATTTTATAATTGTATTAAAAATATTTGTATTCATATATATATTATTTATTTATTTATTTTTCCAATTGTTCAAAAGCTCAAAAAATGCTTTGAAAAAAATCTTTAGGAAATTTACTGAACGAAAAAAAAAAGTAGAATTTTTTCAAAATACATATAACCAGATAATATAAAAAGAATGTGCTTGATATAGTCCCTGAATCTTACTGGCTTAATATGTATATATATATATATATACACACACACACACACACACACACACACACACACACAGAGTGACTCAAACATCTGAATAATAATAATAATACATTCGCTAAATATTTTATGCAAAAAAAAAAAAAAATGTATACTATATTTAACCAAATCTGTGCAAATCTGCATTTGAGTCTTCATGTCATTCACAGACAAATCAATTGGATTCACTGAAACTATAAGGAATGTCTGACCGCCAAAATATGACAGCAGCATTTGAACATTATAAAAGAAAATATTTCTCAGTGAAAAACACAATATCTTCCTCTCATTAGAAACAACAGGCAAACCACAAAGCAATCCGATACACATCTGCAGAAAAAAAATCTACTACACTCCAATAGATCATCAAATCATTTCACAATGAACTGATGTTCTGTCTAGAGATGGACAAACTGAGCTGCGGTCCAAGATACTGATCTAATGCGTTACTAGCAGAGACACAGGATTTCAGATAGCATCTATCACTGAGGTGTGTGTCGGTCAGTTTGTGTCCACATGCTGGGAACAACGGCTTGATAATGACAATGAATGCATCAGTCTGCATGAGAGTTTCACTGCAAAAACCCATTTTCTTCTTCAGTCTTGTTTTCCATTACAGAGATCTACAATTCTTGAATCAAGATACATTTACACTCTCAGAAAAAAAAGGTACAAAAGTTGTCACAGTTGTATCTTTTGAAAAGGTACCACCCCAGTGACAACTTTTGTACCTTTTTTTCTGAGAGTGTACTTCACTTAAGATATTTAGTTGTTGTCTAAAAAGTGATTAATATTTTGTGCATAAAACAAGAAAAACTATGTCTTGTTTGCAGAACAAAAATTTTAATTAGTTTATGCTTAATTCAAAGGGAAAACAAGTCTATATTTCTAACCCCACTTTTTTATTATTATTATTTTCCATAAAATAAGACTTAATATCTTAAGCAATTTTCCTTCTAAATGTATCTTGATTTAAGAGCTTTTTGATATTTGTACAGGAAAACAAGACAAAAAAATCAAATTGACTTCAGGTATTAAGTCTTGTTTTCTAAAAAAAAACATTAAAACAAAGTGTTTAATGCTTTAAAACAAGAACAAATATCTATCATTGGGATCAGAAAAATAGACTTAATTCAAAAGAAAACAAGATTATTTTTCTGACCTCATTTACAGATAACTCAATTCTCTTTTTTTTTTTCTTTTTACTTTTTATAGAATTGTTTTTAAAGAAAACAACTTAATAGCTTCCTATTTTTTTTTTTGCAATGGAAAACAAAACCAAAAAAGTAAAGCAAATGATTTTTTCCTGTGTGTTAAGGATACAGTCAACCTAAAAACAACAGAAATCAAATAAAAGCTCCAAGTACAGTTATATATATATATATATATATATATATATATATATATATATATATATATATATATACATTCTGACATGAAAAACACAAAAGGATTTCTTAAAGGTTTTCAAGTAGATAAATTTGTAGTTTTAATAATTAGCTGTATATATAAGCAGCAGAAGTCTGTGGTGTGTCTGTGTAGACTGTGTCATATGGAAGGAGTAAATTGTCAAGGTTTGAAGGAGTTACTGAGTGTTAAGCGTGTGTGGAGGGGTCCGTCGGCGCTCAGACACACACACTGTAATTTTGGGGTTGAATGAGGAGGTGTGGGGGGCCGGAGGGAGAACGCATGCGCTCCCAGGGTGGGTGGGAGACCTCACCCTGTCTCTCTTCCTTCTTTTTCCCTCCTTCCCTAGAGTTGTTTTTAGCTCCGGATGCTATTTAACTTGGCAGGATTTTCCAGGGTGGAGCACCTTTTTTTTTTTTTTTTTTTTGAGTTTGCCCAACCTGTCGGGGAACTTCTGGGGACATGAGATCTCATCCTTCCCTCTTCCTCCGTCTTTCTCTTTTTCGCAGAAAGTTTGTGTTTTGTTCTTTACACACAATCAAAAAAGAATAAAATGTCACGCATGTCAGTGTTAGAAATTATTGAAATTGTATTATAGCTATTATTAGCGTTTTGAATCTTTTTTTTTTTATATACATATTTTCTGTAGTAATAATAATTTTAGTTAGATATCTGTATTTAACTACATTTTTTTTGTCGTTTTTATCTCTCTCTCTCTCTCTCTCTCTCTCTATATATATATATGGTTTGTTATTCATTATGTTTTAGTTATTTTAATACATCAAGTTATTCAAATTTAAAATGAGAAATGTTGCTTTGGCAACTAGCTGAAGTTAAGTTTTTCAATATATATTAATTTCAAGAAATGAAAAATAGTTTTAATTTGAGTTTCAGTTTTAATTAACTATAATAACCCTGACACCATGACGCATACAAGGTCTAAGCAAGGAACAAACTAATCATGCATGACTAAGATATATATATATATATATATATATATATTTACCTGAAGGCCGACATTGTTTGATAAACAATGATCTTAATTTAAAAGATGTGTGCTTTGTTAGTGGACTATATGTTCTAATTGCAACCGTCACCTAGCAACAGTGGAAGGGATGTTAAAATGCTCAATGTAACAGAGAATAAAGACAAACAATGTACAAGGAATAAAACCTGAAAACACCAGAAGTTGATTTACTTCGCCGGACAGGTTGTTTTAGGAGCATGCATTGACCACAGGGACGAGACACGCTGAGATTAAACTCTATTCATAGCCATGAATGAAGGACAATGCTGCCAAAACGCCTCTTAAAAAGTCACTTTAAACATTTCAGGGAATCCGCAGGTATAATTCAGGCTCCATTCAACTCTGCATGTAGTTTAAGAGCATCTGAGCTTTTGTTCTGTAGAAGTGCACTGCTAAACTAGACATGCATGTCAATTAAAGTAACTGTAATGAAATAGCATTGAAACGTGAGTGAATCTGTGGGCGGTGGGTTACCTTTACTCATGCCTTGACACTTTTTTCCCGTGGAAAGCAGAAACTAGAGCCTGACCCCTTTTGTCTTCCTGTGCTGTATTTTTTTCCGAACTTGACAAAGATAAGTGTCAGCTTTTCTCACAATGCAAAACCATCAGATTTAATGCGCTATCTTTTGAGGCCTTCACAGAAAA
This sequence comes from Carassius auratus, assembly GCF_003368295.1. Classification (NCBI taxonomy): domain Eukaryota; kingdom Metazoa; phylum Chordata; class Actinopteri; order Cypriniformes; family Cyprinidae; genus Carassius; species Carassius auratus. The sequence goes on from NC_039288.1 coordinate 18,365,479, forward strand.
GTAGCCTGTGCTATCATTGTATATGGTGTGAAAGGCAGAAGCCAGTGGAGATGATGTTTGATCGCAATCAGAAACAGAGATTTGTTCCTCAGACGCTCTATGGGAACCAGTTAATTATCTGATTGTGTCACGCATCTTCTTTGACCACAAAGTGCAAAAATACAAGTTCACAAAGTGCAGAAACATGCATCTTTAGCTCAAATCTTAATTTAAATAAATTTATTGTAATATTGCTCTTTTTTCCGTTCCATTTGTTATTAATATTTATTCTGATATTCATTTTATACCATTAATGGGAAAGTAAATGCTGTCTGTTAGACAATGAATACATAATTTGTTTGCTTATAAATAAACTTCACAGAGTGAAATCAATCCTCTGTTTTGGGTTTTCTATTTTATTCTTTCTGAATTCTGTGCTTTATGATTTAATATGAATTTATCATCAAAACAGTGTCTAATGAAATTAATTTAATCAATCTTTTAACATGCAATCAAATCAAAATATAATTAAAATTCATATAGTGAAATTGGTTTTATTTTTCCCATATTCTGTTTTTCATTAGTTTTTGTGTTTTTAGATTCTGTTTTATGCTTTAATACAAATTTATCATCAAACATGGTGTCTAATTAAATGAATTTAATCAATCTTTTAACATACAATTAAAATTCATAGAGCGAAATCATTTTATTTTACCTATATTTTGTTTTCCTGATTTATTGTTCTAATGAAGTTAATTTAATAAATCTCTTAACATGCAGTCAAATTAAAATACAATTAAACTTCATAGAATGAAATCTTTTTTATTTTTCCTATATTCTGTTTTTTATGCTTTAATACGGATTTATCATCAAAAATTTTGTCTAATTAAATAAATGTAACCAATCCTTTAACATTCAATCAAATTAAAATAAAAAAAAAAAAAAAAAAAAAAATTATATATATATAAGCAGAATAAAAAGTGCAGAGCAACAGAACTTTTAAACCATGAATGAAAAAATATATTCGTTGCATGATTTTATTAAATAATAATAACTGATTTTTCAAAGTTAAAAGTTTCTACTTCAAAATTTCACATTTAATTTACTGTGTCACTTGCTGTTTCTATCAGTTTGTATTCATTTAACAGACACTTTTATCCATGTTTTCGATAAATATCTCTTCAGCAGCACAGTCTTATTTTAATGCATGACAGCTCTGACCAATTTCACTTTTCTACCTGTGCACAGACTCCTCGGAGAGGATGGCACACACAGACGAGGACCTGATCGGAATCCCCTTCCCGAACCACAGTAATGACGTCCTGTGCAGTCTTAATGAGCAGCGGCGGGACGGGCTGCTTTGTGACGTCATCCTAGTGGTCCAGGACCAGGAGTACCGCACCCATCGCTCCGTCCTGGCCGCCTGCAGCCAGTACTTCAAAAAGCTCTTCACGGTGGCCACCGGCTCCAGCCAGGACTCCAACCAACACGCCATCTACGAGCTGGACTTCGTGGCTCCGGAGTCGCTGACGGCTATTCTAGAGTTCGCATACACGTCGACGCTGACGATAACTGCATCCAACGTCAAGGAGATCCTGAGCGCCGCCAGGCTCCTGGAAATTCCCTGCATTATAAACGTGTGTCTGGAAATCATGGACACGGGAGGAGGTGGAGGAGACCGACCCCCGGAAGGAGAGGAGGACGATGAAGACGAGGACGAAGAAGACGAGGAGGAGGAAATGGAAGAAGAGGTCGACTCCAAAGATGGAGAATTTGAGGACAACAATAGCGAGAAATCCACTCAAGAGGCTGAAAACCAAAAGGAACTGAAAGTTTTGGAGGACGGGAGGACAGACAGCCCACCATGCAGCTCCCAACAAGGAGCGCCGACGACAGACCGGGACGTTCAAGAAACCCAAAGACACCAATCGGACACTCCGGAAGCCCAGAAACCCAGAGTCCCGGAGGGATTGGAGGGACGGGCACTGAAAGACTTCTCAATAGAGTCCTTACTTCAAGAGGGACTCTATCCGAAAGTGCCAGGCACCAGATTCTCACCCCTTCTCCCAGGCTTCTATCCTCCCATATGGGCAGCAGAATTACCAGGCTATCCTCAGATTCTGGAGCCGCGGCATCCTTCCCACCCTTTTCCCAATGCTTCGTTGGAAAACGGCCCTTTGGACCTTGCAGTCAAGAAAGAAATCATCAAAGAAGAGCTGAAGGATGAGCCTTCAAACCCTGTCCTCCACAGAGACTTCCTCAACGACTTCATGAGTCCAGCGTTGGGAATAACTTCCGACCACGCTCTCGGAACGATCAAAGAGGGAGCAGACCTGAGGTCCTACCTGAGTTTTCTTTCCGCCTCTCATCTCGGGACGCTGTTTCCTCCGTGGCAGCTGGAGGAGGAGAGGAAGATGAAGCCCAAGGCGTCGCAGCAGTGCCCCATCTGCAACAAGGTGATTCAAGGAGCGGGAAAACTGCCACGGCACATGAGAACACACACCGGAGAGAAGCCCTACATGTGCACCATCTGTGAGGTCCGCTTCACCAGGTGAGTCGGGTTAAAGTGACACTAAAGAGAGTACCACACACTTGAGCCCTCAATACTACACAAATGAGAGAACATGAAGAAGTCACACTAGTCAAGTATATTTTCATATATTAGTATAGAAGTACTTTGTATAAATAAGACATTATTATAAAATTTGATGTCTATTTTATATTATTGTTTTTAGCTTTTAAATTAAAAGTATTATTAAATTACTATAACAAAAATTATTATAATTATAATATATATATATATATAAAATATAAATATAATTTTTAAAAATTATTTCATTTAAATTATTATTACATAACTATAAAAAAATCCACTTTTATTTATAGCAATAGTTGATGGGAACGATGGTGGGCATATTGTATTTTTTTCTATACATTTCTAAGTATTGCAATTATTTTTTGCCATTTCATTTTATTATTTACAATATAATATTTTATTTTTACAATTAAATATTTTTACAGTTATTTATAGTTTTTGTTTATATATTTTATTTAATTTATAATTTATTTTTTTGCCACTTTTAATTATATTAATAGTTGATGGAAATGATGGTGGCTATATTTGCATCCATCTACAAACTTCTAATTATTATTAAAACAAAAAACATTGTTTATAATTATAGTTATAAATATTGTTTAACATTTAATTTTTGTATTTTTTTAATCTAACATTTTATTTGCATTATTTCTAATTTATTTATCAATTAATTATTATTAAATAAAAACACAACTTTTATTTAAAGTAATAGTTGATGGGAATGATGGGATGAAAAGGAGACCACAATCTGGACTTGCATATTTTTTTTACAAATATTGTCATCATTTACTCACCCTCATGCCATTTTAAAGCATTATGACTTTCCTTTATCTGCAGAACAAAAGCGTCCATTAAAAATGAAAGTCAATGCTGTCCAAAAGCACATCTGCACATAACATTTCAAGACTGTTTTTAACATCAATTCAAACAGATAGAGTACAAGAACAACACTTTAAAATGAACAGTGTACACACTAAACAGAAACAGACATACTAAAGAAATCAAACAATTTTCTGACTTGCAACAATTCTGACTTGCTGTCATGTAGCAGCAAACTCTCCCCTAAAAACAAATTAAACAGACTGTCTACTAGAATAAAATGCCTCTTTGAAGCCGAAGAGCTAAGCTTCAGTATAACAACAGTGAACTGGCACATGAAAACTAGAGCAGCATCATAAGGACAAACCTGCTGTGAAACACTTTATGCATCACTGTGGTCGGAGCCGCATGAGGTTTCCACACTGTAATAAAAGCCAAAGAGTAGTGATGTTAATATAAGACCTACATTTCACTTTTGGGCTCAAACGCTCTGTAGAGGAATGAAATTTCGATGAGCGAGATCTAGACTGAGAAATAGATCAAACGAAGGCTTTTGAGCTTCTGGACAACTCATCTGGATACCACATAACAGGAACACTAAATCCGGTTTTCGTGTTTTTTTGGTCGCTGTTACTGTTGAGCAACTTGCAGCTGTCTGCTTTTCAAGTACGAAGGCGTACACCTGTCTCTGTGTTTTTCTGCATGCACGTACGTTTTTCTGCGTGCATGATGCATCTTGAGGTTTTGCAGAGATTCTTACAGTGTGCACGAAAACCTCAAAACCTAAACATAAAAGAACAGCTCGCTCAAATTTAATCACAATCAGGCCATCCAAGATTAGGATGAGTCCTTCATCAGATTTAGAGAAATGTAGCATTCCATCATTTACTCATCAATGGATCCTCTGGAGTGAATGGGTGCCGTCAAAATAAGAGTCCTAACATCTGATTAAAAACATCATAGTAATCCACACCACTCACATCCATCAGTTAATGTCTCGAGAAGCCAAAAGATGCGTTTGTAAGAAACAAATCCACCGTTACGATGCTTTTAACCTCAAACCGTTGCTTTTGACTAAAATACGAGTTCATATAATAACACTTCCTCCAGTTGAAAAGTCATCTCATTTCAATCAGGAGAGAAATCTGCACAGATCCAACACTGTTTACAACATGAGATGGACTTTTTTTAACTAAAGGAAGAGTTGTTAGGGATAACGGATGCACATTTTGGCCAGAAGTGAGGGTTTGAAGATAAAAATGTCTTATGATGATGGATTTGTTTTTTACAAACACGCAGGTTTTGGCTTTTTGAGACATTAAGTGATGGGACTGGAGTGGTGTGGATAATTATGATGTTTTATTTGGACTCTCATTCTGACGGCACCCATTCACTGCAAAGTGAGCAAGTGATGCTGTGCTACATCTCTCCAAATCTGATGAAGATTTACAAACTTAGAAGGCACACTTTCTCCGCAGAGGATGCATTACTGAGTAAAAATTAACATTTTTGGGTGACCTCTTCCTTTAATAGCTGTTTTTCTGTTTTTCAGGCAAGACAAATTGAAGATTCACATGCGCAAACACACGGGCGAGAGGCCATACATCTGCCTGCACTGTAACTCTAAGTTCGTTCACAACTACGACCTGAAGAACCACTTGCGCATCCACACCGGCGTGCGGCCGTATCAATGTGAGCACTGCTACAAGAGCTTCACGCGCTCCGACCACCTTCACAGACACATCAAGCGTCAGAGCTGCCGCGTCTCACGCCCACGACGAGGACGAAAACCCTCCACCTGGAGGTCTACCAACTTCCTCTTCTCTCCAGATCCCAACGCCCTCCAGGCAGACAGGACCATGCGGCTTCCAGGCACCGGTGGCGCCCCCTTGCTGCCGAAAGAGCAGCCTTCGGGAGGAAAAACGCTGGAGGATGTCGACGGTGACAGCAGGGAGATGCACAGAAAGCTCGTCTCAGAGGATGCGGACAGGAAACGGGGCGTGTTTGCTTTCACCGTGGCGAGGGAGGACATTCTGCCACACCCGGCCTTCTATTCAGCGACCTCTGACCCCTGGGCCGTGAGACTGGAACGAGCTCCGCCCATTCCCGAGGCCACAAAGTGACTTTTGTTAATTCCCTGAAACAGCCGCTCGCCTCGAACGCCACAAAGTCTTTACAAACCGGGTTCAGACTCTGTAAAATTAAACGAGAATGACATTTTTGTTTGACATTTTGCTTCCAAATGGGATGGCAGGGATTTTTAAATGACTAGATTTGTTATTATCTTGGATGTGCATTTGTTAAAGCTGTTTTTGATGCTTCAGCGTTTGCTAATATAAGGGTGATGCGCTCATAGACTGTGTGTCCAGTGCAATGGAGTAAGTGAAAATTGAATGCAAAAAATTGACAATCAGGTGTGCAGAAAGAAACAAGTCCTGCTGAATAAGCTAGAAGCTTTGATGTTTGCATTGTATTACCTGACAGATTTTGTAATTAAACAGTTTTCAGTGAAGCTAAATCCTAAACACGGGAAAACACATTATAATCCACTATGCAAAACACAGAAGCGGTTAAATTTTTTACAATTCCCACAAAAAAAGGCAAAATTAATCAGAAAAACTCAGGATTATAAATAATAATAAATAAAAAAAAAAGTTATTTTTTTAACAGCCAAAATCACGTGTTATGACAATATGCCAAACTAATCTGCAGTCAATCATGCAATTAAACAAAAGAGAAAAAATGCAAGTATTTTTTTGTCATTATTTATACTGTGCATTTCAAATTGACCCTTGATTAAATCGAATGCTGTTTAAAATAATAATTTGCATGGACGGATTTCAGGTTCTGTGGTGAAATTGTTGATATTTGTAAGTGTTTCTATTGTAACACATCCAAAGAAGTGTTGTTAAAGAACAAACTTGATATCTAATCTCTTTGCGAAGCAGCTTTTTCACATATGAAGTGTCTTGGAAGTGCTTGACATGTACAGGAAAATAAAGCGGGGGAAAACATCTACAACTTTGATACTGTTCCTCATCTGAATGCCTCCTTTAAACTGAAACAGATTTTCATGCTATTTATGCATATTTAAATAAGCCTTGGCTATATTTTACTAAGATGTTTTATAAAGACACTAACACACTTGTGTTCTGGTTTTATCTGTTTTTCAAGAGAGAACGTGTCAATGCAGTGTACAATATCTGACATCAAATCCTCTGAATTCAAAAGAATATGGAAATAATATTAATAATAAAATGCATTTAATTATTAAAAGTGAGAATGAGAATTAAAATCAGCTGGAAAGTTAAGTTTCTGCACTTCACACAAGACATTTAAAATGTTTTTATCTCGGTGTGTAAAAATGCAAAGATGTTTCAATGACCGTGTACAATGAAGGTGCTTAAAGATGTGTGTGTGTGTGTATGAAGCCCTTCTGTGGCGACTGGTGGGAACTTACTTGCACTATTTGTTTGATGATGTTTTAATATTGGTTTACGATATATTGATTTAGCTTAAAGATTTAAAAACACACACACACACAAAAAAAAATCACAGAACGTGTCTGAGATATGCACTTTACTCCTCTTTTACACAAGAACAATTTCAGTGAAAGTACTTTTTATAAATGTGTGTGGTATTTGTATATTAGATAAATCCCTGGTTAACGGATTCAAAGAACTGGAATAAAAATAAAAAAGCTTTTTTCAATAACCCTGTGTCTTTTATGGCTCATGTCTTTCTTGGAAATCTGACGAAGGGAACTCTACAGAATGGGGTCATCTGATGAGGCTTTTATCTACAGCGATGAGGTCAAGTAAAGCTCTCTTTAGAGCATGCATACTCATCTCGAGGGGACAACGAAGGCAGATTTGGTCTCGCTCCTTAACCTCCAGCTTTCTGGACGACGGAGCAGATCTTTACCGGCTCTACTTAACCTCAACCTAAAATTACTCTGAAATCATAGCATGTGGTAGTTTGTTATGACACAAAGTGGTGAGGATCCAACAGACAGCCCTCTCTGGCACAATTAACCATCTCTGTGAGTAATCTAAACCCACACGTTATAACAGCGCTTCAGTAGAAGCCACACATGCAAATGTTGTTTTGAATTATGAAGAATTTTTAAAGTAGGATTGCTAGATTAATTTAATTCTGTTGATGTATATTGTATGTTTAACTGACTCCAACTTCAATCAAATGAAACCATTAAAAATTATTTATATTTCCAGAATAATATGTTGTCTGAGAGCAAATTTATTTTAAATAAACAAATATTTGAATGTCTTGAATAATTAAAAATATTTAAAATAAGTTTACAAACTATTCTTAATTTAGTTAAGAAACATAATAAACTTCGTTAAAAAGTAAAAAATAAAAAATGGGCCATTAACAATTATATAAAATACAGCCCTTAAATTAAAACCAATTAAAAAGTTTACTTAAATACAATATTCATGCATTTTATATATTCCACGTTTTATTGCTATCTAGCGCCCTCTATCGGAAATCAAGATAAGGTACACATTACAAAAATTACAGCGTAAACTTAAGTTTTTCTCTTTTTTTAAGCTGTTCTTGGAGGTCTTCAAAATGCACAATTGAAATTATTTATTAAAGAATAAAATATAATACCACATTTACCATGTCACCAATAAGAGCTTGTTGCAAGGTAAACCACTTGAATTATTTAGTCCCATGCTAGTTAATACTCCTTCATGAATATTGCATTTGTGTTATTCTGACTGCGTGTTGAACAAGAGTTCTGTGATTCTGTATTTTTCCATCATCTATGCAACATTTTTCCTCAGCTGCTAGTTCGTTAACATCGAAAATTGAGTCATACACATCTCAGACCTGTTTAGCCTCTATCCATAAACCTTCTGCTTACTATGTAATCAGTGCTTTAAGTGGGCCGGTACGCACCGGTACTCAGTCAGTAACACCACTTCCAAATATAGCTCTTGAGCATACCACCACCTCTCCATGCGCCCAGAACGTGCTTTTATCGTACCAGTACATTCATTTGGACATCTGTTTTAATAGAGGTTTTAATCCTTTGCATGTGCTCCCACTTTCCAGAGCACCCTTCACAATGAACAATGAACGCTTCCTAATTCTTCCTAGTTCGGAGTATGGAGCGTGAGTTCGGAGCGGGTTCGCGAATCATTTGAATAAATTCGAGAGTTCGGAGCGGGTTCGTGAATCATTTAAATCAGTTTGGTGATCACGAATCATTTGAATCAGTTCGGGAGTTCGGAGCCGGTTCGCGATTCATTTGAGTCAGGTCAGGAGTTCCGAGCGGGTTCGCGAATCATTTGAATAAATTCGAGAGTTCGGAGCGGGTTCGCGAATCATTTGAAGTAATTCGAGAGTTCGGAGCGGGTTCGCGAATCATTTAAATCAGTTTGGTGATCACGAATCATTTGAATCAGTTCGGGAGTTCGGAGCAGCTTCGCGGATCATTTGAATCAGTTCGGGAGTTCGGAGCAGCTTCGCGGATCATTTGAATCAATTCGAGAGTTCGTAGCAGGTTCGCGGATCATTTGAATCAGTTCGGAAGTTCATAGCGGCTTCGCGGATCTTCTTCTCTTTTTTTTTCAGTTTATTTAACAGGGACAATGCAGTATAACATTGCTACAGTTTCATGCAGCCGATGCTCTACACATAGGCTTCTAGCCAAAGGCTAATTTGCAGCCCCAGTCCCTGGTTAGGCTAAAAAAACAAAAACAAAACAACAACAACAAATGAAATAAAATAAAATAAACAAATAAGTCTATGTACAACCATCAATGTTCACATATCTGCTTTTGTTTGAACCACTTTTTCAGTTTTGTTTGAAAAATATCCAACTGTCGTTGCATTTTCAATTCAGCTGACAAGCTGTTCCTTAACAATGTACCTTGAACTGTAAATGTAGATTGTGCAAATTTAGTTTTTCTCTGTGGTGCTATACAGTTCTGTGTAGTTGCACCTCTTTTAGCGATCCCTCTACTACTCTGTTTTGATATTAATTTGCATATAACTTTTGGCGCAAGATTGTTTAAACATTTAAAAAACATTTTAATAACAGAAGAATTTATAAAATTTTCAAAACTAAGCAAACTATATTTTTGTAAAATGCTACAGTGATGCCATCTGGTTGGTTTCTTATCCAAAACTTTTAGTGTTTGTTTATATAGGGATCTAACAGGTTTAATAGTCAGTTGAGAAACCTGACTCCAGACAGTCACACAGTAAGATAAGTGTGAAAAAATAATTGCATGCATGTATAACTTGGCTGCTTTCGAGGATATATATGGTCTAATCATGTAAAAACAATTCAGATATGTTTTGATTGTTCTACATAGCTTCTTAACATGCATATCAAATTTCAAATGAGAGTCTAAAATAACACCTAAATATGTAAAATTATTAACTGTTTCAATTTCCGTTTGATTGATCTTAATTATAAAACCACTCATTTCCTTCTTTCTGATTGAAAAACACATTGACACAGTTTTTGTACAATTCAGGGTCAAACAACTGTTCTGTAACCACTGTGACACACCAATCATTTCATTTGTTAATATTTCTGCGGCTAAACTTGGAGTCTTTGCAGATACATAAATGACTGTGTCATCTGCATATAACTGACATTTTGTTTGCTTACAACAGTTTGGAAAATCATTAACATATAAGGAAAACAACAATGGGCCCAAAATTGACCCTTGAGGGAGACCCATATTATTATTTCGTAAAGCTGATCTTGAATTATTAATTTTAACACACTGATTCTGAACCTCATCAGCTGATCCTGCTTTGAAAATTGGAGTTACAATACTAGTTTTCCAATTTGAAGTGAATTTATTTTCTCTAATTGATAAATTTATCAGATTTACCAAGGGCTTTATCAAACAAGCACTATATGTTTTTACAAATGCAGTACCCATTCCAAATATATCTTGAGCCCTTGAGTTATTCAGTTGATTAATAATTTGAAGTATCTTATGTTCATCAACCTCAGAAATATGAAAGGATGAGGGTGAGCCATTTATTACATTTTGAGGTAGTTGTATAGTTTTAAAACACATATCAAGCTCTTCCACAGACTGAGTAAAATATCTATTAAATTCATTGGCAATTTCAGTGCTATCAGTACTTAATCTACCATTTATGTTCAGTTCCACTAAAAGTTTTCTTTGTGTACCCTCTTTTTTAGAAAGTTTATTTATGCACTTCCAAAGAGATGAGCTATTTCCTCCTGATTCTGTAACCAATTGCTCAAAATATGCAGTTTTTGCCTTCCTCATATCACTAATTACTTTATTTCTTAATGATTTAAAATGTATATCTGTCTGCGTTTTTGTAAGCAATTACTTTTTCAAGGCTATTTCTCTCTTTTTGATTAGCTGATAGATGTCTGAATTTAACCATGGTAGAGATACATTTTGTCTACATTTTAGCGGTTGTGTGTATTTTTGAATAGTTTTTTCACTAGTTCTCATCACAGTTTCACTGTTTTTGTCCAATTCACCAATTTGTAATACATCATCTCAATTTTCATATCATTTTCAAATTTTTACATTTAACTCTGAGGAATACCTACTTTTCTGGTTTAAAGATTTGATGAAAATTATTCTGCAAACGTTTCTTTGTCAATTTCCTAACAACCAGGATCATGTTATGGTCAGACAAACCTGTCAAAAGATTATATGTTTTTAATACCCGTTCAGGTTTATTTGTAAATACCAAATCAATAAGAGTTTTACTTGTTTTTGTTATTCTTGTTGGTCCTTTCATTAACTGGTTAGATTTGTGTTTTGCTATTATTGATTTCAGTTTTTGCTTACTATGTTTGTCTGACCAATTTATGTTAAAATTGAATCAATTGGAGAGTTCGTAGCGGGTTCGCGGATCATTTGAATCAGTTCGGGAGTTCAAAGTGGGTACGCGAATCATTTGAGTCAGTTTGGTGATCAAGAATCATTTGGATCAGTTCGGGAGTTCGGAGCGGCTTCGTGGATCATTTGAATCAATTCGAGAGTTCGTAGCGGGTTCGCGAATCATTTGAGTCAGTTCGGGAGTTCGTAGCGGGTTCGCGAATCATTTGAGTCAGTTCGGAGCGGGAATCATTTGAATCAGTTCGGGAGTACTTAGCGGGTTCGCGAATCACCTGAGTCAATTCGGGAGTTCAAAGCGGGTTCGCGAATCATTTGAATCAGTTCGGGAGTTCGTAACGGGTTCGCGAATCATTTGAGTCAGTTTGGATGTTTGAATGCAGTAATGCAGTAGCTCTTTCTAAGGGTATTTTTTAAATCCTTTTGCACATTTGATTTATGTTCAGTAGTTCTTTCTAGCTCAAGCAAATCCACGAACTAATAAAAGGATTTATTATTAAGGTTGCCTGTTGACTGCTGTATATAAAAGCCCTTCAATATAGTTGTTGTTACCTCAGGGGAGTAATCAAAAAAAAAAACCCAGAAAATATTATTTTTTTTTTCTATAATAGAGTACCGGCACCTCTTTTGGGACACTTAAAGCACTGTATTACATACAGTATTTCCATATTTCTTTTTCTTGTCTTCCAACTTAACCGCGTTTACTTCTCTCACAACTCCAGTGAATATAATTCCAAATCGATTAATCATTTTGAATCGGTTCTTTAAATGATTCGAGCGATTCATGTTTCACCTGTACGAGCTTCGTTTAGGAGCAAAACTGTGATGTGCATGGTGTACAACGCAATATTTGAATAAACCTAAAAGTCTGTACTAAGCACTCAATACTGCATAGTGTACACTGTATACTGCCTGCTAGAAAAATATTGATATGCACTAATGCATCATTAAAATCATTTGCCAAATTAAGTACACTCAATTCAAATATCCTTAGAACATAGAAAATTTAAATCTAGTATATAACCGCAACAGTAAGAATAGAATGAAAGAACGCAATCCCAAACACATAGACAGTAAAAGAAATGGACACAGCGACCCCATTGGAACTCAATTGAGACAAATGAAGCCCAGTTTTAGCGTTTTTTAGCACTTCCGTTTCTGACGCGCAGACTCAAACGAAGCTTGACGACGTCAGCAACCTGTCTGACAGATGTAAATCTTCTAAGTGGCTGTGCGTGAAAACTGCCATCGTTAATCTTGCAGAGACAGTGAGCTTGAGCGGGGAGTTCTTTGTCGAGAGTGAGCAGGAGTAAGTATTCTGATTAATTATTTTGTATAGTATTTTAAAATGTAACGCCAGTACGCCATATTAAGTTAATTGCCTGCGTGCTTCTCCACCTGTCTGTACGGTAATGCGACAGAGAGCCGAGTGGTTATGACGCAATCGTTAGCCTATTTTTTACAAAAACTGTTTATACGGGGCCATAATGTAACATAGAAGGTAATGGAGCCCTTTATACATTGTCGTGTATCTTTAGAAATAAATAATGGACAAACAGAGTCTTTAAACGCCTCAGATGTAAAGTTATTCGCTGTCAAAGTGACGCCAAAATGAATGGGAGTCAATGGGAATGCTAACGCAAGTGAAGTTCTGCTAAAAGATGGCAGCCCCCACCCGACTTCAACTTCCGGTCGAGTTCCTTGCCCCTTGCCCAAACACAACCTCAGACTTGAAGGAACGATCCAAAACATGGATGGAAACAAATGAAACATTTGCTGAAGATTGTTGCATCATTCACATTAAGGCATCAGCATTTTTACATTTGAATGTGATTTAAATAGTAAATATTTAAATCAGCCAGTGGAGTCAAAAAAATAGTTTGATGAACGTTTGTTACGGTTTCAAGCATAAACTTAAATTTCTCTGAAAAAAAGTTTTTAAAAAACGCATAGTTTTAGTCCACAATTGTAAAATAAAAAAAAAAAAAAAAAATATATATATATATACATAAGGGTTCAAAGTGGTCGCTTCAAAAATCCCCATAAACTTTATAAAAATAAATATATAAATAAATAAAAAAAGTCACCCTTTAAACTATTAAGATTGACAATTAACATTAGCCAGTAAAAGAACACAAACAAAAACTTACAAATCATTTATTTCTACCAAAAACACTATAGGAATGAGATTTCAATAAGCAACATTACTGGTCGCTAGCAAATATCCTAACTGACAAAGATACAACTTAAGCATTAGAACGGAGAAAGCAAGTCAAAAAACAAAGAAAAACACCCATTTAAAAAAAAAAAAAAAAAAAAAGAAATTTCCAAATCACTATTAGATGCATTACCCAAAACGCTGACATTCACAGGACTCTGGGGTCTTCAACGGCTCTCCTACGCTATGCAACAGGAAGCAGAACAAGCGTCGGGAAACATGGAGAAAAATTTACTCAAAAATTGTTTTATTTCAAAAGCTCTGGCAGCTCCCGAACCTCATGTGGCAAATCCAGTAGACATGTAAAATACAACCATACAATACATTATTCAAAAAAGGTACCAAAAAGTACAGTAAAAATAACACTTCCATCTCTGGAAATGTGGACAAAAGGAAAATAAAATTAAAATAAAAATGTGGAAGTGTGACATTGCTTCCCCCATTAATCGGTTCTGTACAAATGGGTCATGATCTCGTCCGCTAAAAGGAAAGAGCCTGCATGCGCGTGTGTGTGTGTGTGTGAACTGTGGTTGTCATCATGGTCAGACTCCTGGTGTTTGGGAATACTTCAGTCCTGTTGGGATACAGAGAGACGTCAGTGGCAGGTTAGAAAATGTCAAAGCAAGCAGCATGCATTTGCAGAAATTTAAGTTTATGCTTGAAACCGTAACAAACGTTTATCAAACGATTTTTTTTGACCCAGTCCATTGTTCACTTAAACCCATTACAGGTGCTGGTCACATAATTAGAATCATCAAAAAGTTGATTTAACTGATTCCATTCAAAAGTGGAACTTTTATATTATAAACCCCAAATTTAGTATCTCAGGAAATTTGAATATGACTTAAGACCAATACATAAAGGATTTTTGTGCCAATTGAAAAGTATGAACATGAAAAGTATGAGCGTATACAGCACTCAATACTTAGTTTGGGCTCCTTTTGCCTGAATTACTGCAGCAATGCGGCATCTGTGGCACTGCTCACTGGACCTCAAGCAACGTGGATTGTGTGCCTCTCCTCTCTTCCTCCAGACTCTGGGACCCCGATTTCCAAAGGAAATGCTAAATTTACTTTCATCAGAGAACATAACTTTGGACCACGCAGCTGCAGTCCAATCCTTTTTGTCTTTAGCCCAAGCACGACGTTTCTGACTCTGTCTGTTGTTCAAGGGTGGCTTCACACAAGGAATGCGAAGCTGAAACCCATGTCTTGCACACATCTGTGCGTAGTGGTTCTTGAAGCACTGACTCCAGCTGTAGTCCAACTTGTGAATCTCCCCCACATTTTTGAATGGATTTTGTTTCACAATCCTCTCCAGGGTGCAGTTATCCCTATTGCTTGTACACTTTTTTTTTTTTTGATCACATCTTCTCCTTCCCTTCACCTCTCTATTAATGTGCTTAGACACAGAGCTCTGTGAACAGCCAGTCTCTTTTGCAATGACCTTTTGTGTCATGCCCCTCCTTGTGCAAGGTATCAATGGTCGTCTTTTGGACAACTGTCAAGTCAGCAGTGTTCCCCATGATTGTGTACTCTACAGAACTAAACTGAGAGACCATTTAAAAGGTCTTTGCAGGTGTTTTGAGTTATTTATCTGATTAGCTAGAGTGTGGCATCAGGTGTCTTCAATATTGAACCTTTTCACAATATTATAATTTCCTGAGATACTGAAATTGGGATTAGAGCTGCAACTAACAATTATTTCTGACGACTAATCTAACGATTATTTGTATTACAATAAATCATCTAATGTTTTTTAATTAGCTAATGAATCCTTTGGATAACTTAAGACTAATAATTTCAACCTTTTTTCATTTTCAACCAATGTGGTTGAAGTTTTTGCAGTATAAAGAGCCAAAGAAAATTTTACCATGTAAACATGAGTTTATGATAACGCTTATAATTAAACCACAGTAGCCATAAATTTACAGTTGTCTGAGACGTCATGAAATGTTCTTTAGCATCACAAACCATAAAATGTAGTCAGGTTCTGCTATGGTTTAGCATGGTTTCCAGAGATCTGGAGTTGATTCGGGTAGCTCGGTGGTTTGTGACTGTTGTCTCGTGGCGCGCTGTCTTTTAAGGGGCCATTCACATATATATTGTCTTTTGCGCTCTCAAGTTCGTTATTTCCAATGTAGGCGCGTGATAAGCGCGCTCATAATGGCAGCGATGCGCTCTTTTTTTTTTTTTTTTTTTCCAGGCGCATCCGCACAGAGTTAAAAACATCAACTTTTCAGAATGCCGCAAGCGCAAGAATATCAGACCTGAACCAGGAAGTGGGTCACCAAATCACACGGTAACCAGTTAAACCGTAACACCGGAGAGCGCCAAGATGGTGCAAGGTGCTCGCGAATCGCAGTTGTGCTGCCATGGTACACCATGTCGGTTTTGCAAAGGGAACAAAGGGCCATTTTATTTGTCCTCCGTTTAAAGTATTCCCATACTTTTGATAACAGTGGTCTCTGTTTTTGTAATAGAATGCAACTTTCTCCATTCCCAGTATCCCATTACGCGAGATGTAAACAAAGTGTGAGGTAAATCGATGACGTTGACGCGTCATTGCAGCACTAATTGGGATTTTCCTTAGTTATAACCAAAAAAAAAATTAATCATTTGAAATATATCAGTCTGTGTGTAGTGAATGAATATAATGTACAAGTTTCATTTTTTGAATGGAATTGGTGAAAAATCAACTTTGATATTTCATTTATGACCAAAAAAAAATAAAAAAATAAAAACCCTCTATAATACTTCCTATTTAAATCAATGTTACTTTGTAAAAATAACATTTTAAATCCCAACTAATCAATAACGAAGCAAACACGTTAATCTGTTGATAAAGTTATACACTACCTGTTCTGCATGCTCAGTATGGCTTGTAGCTCTGGTGGCCTCCACGTCTAGGTGTTTTCCCATAGCTCCCATCGCCCTGGTCTGGAGAAAACAATACAAAACATGTGAATGAGTGAATATGGAAGCAAACCCAGGATGATCATGAGGGTTTGGAAGATGCCAACTTACTGTAGTCATAACCACCACCATATCCATAATAGCCAGAGGAGTAGTCATAGTTTCCATAGCCACCATAACCTCCATAGCCACCATAACCACCATAGCCCTGCGGGCCACCGTAGCCTTGGCTCCCGTAGCTGTTGTAGCCCTGGTTCCAGTTCTGGCCTGGGCCTGAGGAAACCGACACAATTGGTTCAAGGACTGAAAATGGGGTTTAGAATAATGTGCATACTTTAGCAACTAAAAGCATGCCGCTTACCCCCGCGACCCCTGCCACGACCTCCGAAGCCTCCGCGAGCGCCGTACTGCTGCTGCTGGTAGATTTCCTTGGGCTGGGCGATTTTGATCTCACACTGAAAACAAACACAAAACAGAGGCAAAAGGCAAATAAATGCACAATTTCTAGCACTAAATGTAAAGATAAATGGCTACTCAAACACATGTATACAAAAATGATAGTAGCAATGGGAAGAAAAAAAAAAAAAATCTAAATTTGGACCAGACACCTTGCAATTTAGAGGAAGGTAGTAAAATGACTTGACACCTCTCCATTTGCGATTTAGGGAAGATAAAATTGTGAATAATTAGATTTACAATTTTTTACTCTTGCAATTGAAGAAAGGTGGAGGAAACAGTCAGTTGTGATGTTGGAGTTTCAATAAAATACATTTTAGGTAAAATTTAATCTGGCTCACATTTCAGACTTTTCCAATTCAATTCTACATTCATATCTTGCCATTAAAAAATAAAAAGTCCGAATTGAGTTTTTTTTTTAATCCCATTGCACAAACAAGTCTCCATAAATTTATAACGGTCACACTGTAACAAATCATAAAATATTAGAGAAATCTGAAAAATACATACAAGGTCTTCCTTCCCGTTCGTTACCTTGCTTCCACAGACATTATGGTATTTCTTCTCCAGGATCTTTTTGACATCGGATTCGTCCTTGAACGTGATGAAGACGAAGCCTCTCCTTTTGCTCGTCTTTGGATCCATTGGAAGTTCAATCGTTTCAATCTGCAAAAGGTACAACATTAATGTAAGTCGGATGACAAAAGCAGATGTTTTTATGCTTCGAGTCAAAACTCACCTCTCCGAAGGCCCCGAAGTATTCACGGACCTTCTCTTCTGTGGTTTCGGGGTTAAGGCCACCGACAAAGATCTTCTTGGCGGGCTCTTTCTTAATGGCCATGGCTCTCTTGGGATCGATCTGTCGGCCGTCTAGCCTGTGCTCCTTTTGCTCTAGCACCTTACAAATGAAGAGACGTGAACCCCTGCCACTACACAAGTGTCTGGATTTAAGGGAAGCGAAAGCATCCATACCTTGTCCACACTTTCTGCTTCTTTGAACAAGATGAACCCAAACCCTCGTGAGCGGCCGGTGTTTGAATCCATCTTTATTGTGCAGTCAGTCACCTCTCCGAACTTTGAAAAGTAGTCCTTCAGGTCTTTCTTACTGGTGTCCCAGCTGAGTCCTCCAACAAACATTTTACTGCACAAAAATTAAAGGTCTTGACAAGCTTTTCTTTCCAAGACAATGGAATTTAAAACCAGAAGAACACACACAAATTTGGTTATTTTCAACAGGTATGTTTAGAGGTTGGTGAGGACAATAATTAAATGTTACATTATGCAACTAAACAACCAAATAACTTAAATACAGGAAAGAATAGCAAGAATTTATATATGGCAACCTCTGGTAATGCATTAATACCCTACTCCCTTTAAGAATGTTAAAAAAAAAAAATCCCTAAATGGAGTGAAATTAAGGTGGAAAAAAACCACACATGAAACAAATGAAAAATAGGCGGGGACTATTGACAGCTAACTCCAATTCTGATTGGACGAACATTTCCAGATACAATATATAGAGACACAGTTGCTTGGCAACAATAAACAGGCAACTATTCGGCTAAATGAAAACTGTTTCCAATGTTGGGTTTAATAAAGCGACTGCAGACGGCGTGTTTGCGATTTTAGAGTTAGGATTCATTCCCAAACAACCCTCATATCCAAAAACTAGTAGCAGAACCCTCCCCCGCTGTTAAACAAAGACCCACAGAGACGCCACATGAATTATGAAAGCGTTGGTTTTCTCACCCCGCGTCTTCCTCGCCCTTGCTGGCGTTGATCTGTCCTCCCTCAGATGCTCCGTTCTCCTCCTCCGCTCCGTTAAAATCCTCCTCGTTCCCGTTCTCAGAGGTCTCCATTAACTGATGCTCTGCGTCGGCCATCGTAGTAGCTTTTGTTTACCTTTGGAGCACAAGAGATTTGATTTAACGTTAGTTTACACATGCTAGAATAATCGAGTAGCCGCGTGTTTACACCGTCGGATTCAACGCAAACGCTCGATTTCAATCTAAGCTTTCTTTAAAACACACACAAAAATCGTGTGTAAAAATGTGTTAGAAACCCATAAGAGCTATGTGGTTCGAAACAAACAAATAAAACGATTCATTCACGCCGCTAAGCGCGAAAGTAGCATGCAAAGGCTAAGCTAGCTGCACGATCGCGTTTACATTGTTTTGACTGCGTCGGGCGCATTAAACAGGCATTTCAGTCTAAAATGTAATTGTGTGTAACATAAAATTACACAACGCCGCTAACCACCCAAATTAAAATTTAAATTAACCGGCTTACTGTAAAATATTGGCGCTTGAAAAAGCCGCTTTTCCAAAATGGACTCTCGCTTAGAAGACTCGCTCGTGGCTATCTTTATAGCACCGGATGAGTCCGCTGGAATAAAACACGCAGTGATTGGACGACAGTGTTTCTATGTCGTTCTATGATTGGCCAGAGACGGTAAGGCACCGCCCCATTATGGTTTCCTACTGCGCACTTATTTTCTGCTGTTCGTTGTAACGCTTTGTGCGTGTGCACAATAAAACACAATGCATAAACATGCAACATGCACAAACTATATATCTAATGATAATATATATATATATATAAAAAAACTTGTAAGGCTTCCCTATCAATTGACATTATTCCCACGAATGGTCGATGAAGGACTGTACTCACAAAGTAGAGCTTATCCTAACAAGAACACATTTCATTAATATCCGAATTTTTTGCGACTTTAAAAAAAAAACTCCAGACTAATTCAGCCTTTCTTTGTACTACTGTCTTGTTTTTTTTTTTTTTTTTAGACATCATCACTGACAATAAAACTAAATTAGCTGCGATTGTTAGGATGTTTTTTCTCTAAAAAGAAGATATTCCACCAATATTTAATGGCTTGCAAAGCCCAAAACCAATTGCTTAATTCTGGACAATATAAAAACCATAAAATAGTTACTACATGTAGCATTTGGAACCCAGGTTACTGATATAGTAAAATGGAAATTATAAATACATTATATTTATAGTAAATTTTCACAATTGTACAGTAGGTGTATAAATGTTGCAAAGTTCTGCTCAATCATTCATAAACTGGTATATAATATACATATACATTAAGATGATGATGAGATTAAATCACAAATTAATATAACAAATTAATATAAAAGATAGATATAATTACATAAAGAATCAATGGAAATTGCATTAATATACTACAAATTTCCATTAGCCACAAGAGAAAAATACTAACAAGGACAAGATCGGTTTTATTTCATTACATTTTTTTATTCAATTTTCCATATTTTGCATTCTGTTCTTTGAAATGTACATCTTTATCGGGTTCCGATGGTCACCTGCCAAACTCTGATCAGGTTGTCTGTGTATCCAGCAAAGAGAGTCTGAGGATGAAATAATAATAATAATGCAGTTAATACAACTCTTTTCAGTTGTGCAGTTGGTTTATATTAGATATAATCAAAAATCTTTTCAAAATCACGATTCAGGATTTTATCATGATTCTTTGTTTACTATTTTGCAAGTTGTATCAAAATGTAAAAAAAACAAAACACTACATTCATTTCACTGCATAAATTATACATTGATTTTTTATTAAAGCAACTGTATTAAAGTTCTTCAGTCAAGAGCAGTGTGTTTTTTCTTCTGTTTTTTTCTTCTTTTTTTTACATTTAAAGGGAGAGTTCACCAAAAAATGAAAAATCTGTCATTATTTACTCTCTCTCAAATTTTTTAAACCTGAATGAGTTTCTTTCTTCCGTTGAACACAAAAGTTATTTTGAAGAACGTGGCAACCGAACAAATGCCTTCAATAGTGTTTTTTTTTTTTTCCTATTATCGAAGTCAATGACTACAACAGGTGTCTGGTTAACCACATTCTTCAAAGTATCTTGTGTTCGACACAAGAAAGAAATGAATGCAGGTTTGGGACAACATTAGAGTGAGTACATAACGACAGAATTATTTATTATTGGGTGAACTGTCCCTTTAACGATTAGCAGCAGCATGTTTGGTACTATTAGGCTGCTGTCACTTTAAGAGCTACAGGCAGCCGTTTTTGCCGTGTTTACTTTAATTTGAAACATAACCAACTGTGTTTATATGTAAACCTTGTGTGTTTTTGACAGCATTAGCAGGAAATATAACTCAGTCCAGTGATCTCACTCACTCACACACACACACACACACACCTGTCCGTCAGCAGACCAGGCCAGAGACGTGCACTGTGGCGGCTCAGCCTTGCTGTTAGTGGTGATGACTTCCTGTCTGAGCTCATCAACGATGATCTTTCCCTCCAGATCCTGTGGAGAGACCAAATATTCATATTTACATTCATTCAAGTAGACAAGTGTAGTGCACTTATAATAAAAATCTAGAACAAACCAGTTTCTGCAGTTGTTTAACAATTAGCACATGCTATTTAATCTCGATTACTCATAGTTTTTATATATAATAACATTCAGTAGTGAATTGTCAAATCAGAGTCAGCTGACGGTTTGAACTACTGGTTTTTCAATTTTGCAACTCTAATGCCAGCTCTCAAAATCAAAAAGATGGCATGATGGTTGGTACATAAAAAAATCTCAGTGATTTGAGTTCAAACTGACTTTGATTTAACAGTAAATTGTTTTTATTTGTTGATTTCAATTAACCATCACTGGAAATCAGTGCAATGCATGTTCAAAATTGACAATTTTGATTAACGGAAATAATGAGTCAAAAAAAAAAAAATCAACTTTAACTGCTGACACAAATTAATTATTATGAATGAATGAATCAAAGTCTTGAACGGTTTGAACGGATTCACCAAAATGGTTTGAACCTACCAAATTCATCTCAGTCCATTTTAAATTTAACATGCACTGCTATGATTTCCAGCACTGATTATTTGAAAACACTAGTCAAATACAACATTAAGTTTGATGTTTAATTCATTACATTTTTGAAACGGACAGTTTGATCTGATTTAGCAAAGGAACTGAATTCACCAACTCTTACGCAATTGTAAAAATGTAACATAATTCAATGATGTTCAATGAAGTATTGCAACGATTTCCAGTGTTGACTCATTGAAATCACCAGTTTAAAACAAAGTGAAGACAAATGAATCGTTAAATAAGAAATTCCCCGAAATTAATTGCACCCACCAACCTAAACGGCATCTTTGTTGCGACCATGTTCAATGTTGATTAACTGAAATCCCCAGTTTACAAATATGATTTTTTTTTAAACAAATGATGCTGATATTATGCTGATATAAAAATGGCTAATATTTGCTGACTGTCCAGCACAACAGCACAAAGCATCACCAAAGCGCTGAGAACATGCTTTGATGAGTAAATCCAGTCATAACTGATGTGTTTATGGTACCCAGATCTTGATGCTCGGTCCGGTGGCGGCACACAGCCAGTATCTGTTGGGACTGAAGCAGAGCGCGTTGATCACGTCTCCACTGTCCAGCGTGTACAGATGCTTGCCTTCATTCAGATCCCAGAGCATGGCCTGTCCATCCTGAACACAGAGAATGATTAAGCCTCTAGCATGACGAGGACACAGAACTGCATGAAATAATAATCAATCATTAGCCTTTAAGATGAAGTTTAAATGGTTTGGTCTATATCATGAGAGAAAATAAACTCAAAGACTGATTCTACACACTTTTAGATTCCATGGACCAGTATTACTTTAGCATCTCTGACATACCTTTATAATTTATTAATATATTCAACTTTATATTTTCTGTTTTCATTTTAATTTTGCTAAAAGTTCTTATAATTTGACATTTGTCATTATCATTATTATTACTATTATTTAAAATTTATATAGGTTCACTTAATTTAGTTTTAGTGAACTATATTTGACCGTGGACCACAAAACCAGTCTTAAAGCTACAGTAGGGAACTTTTGACGCTCTAGTGGTTAATAAACAGAACTGCTTGCATCTTGCGGAAGAACATCGTAGCCGGAACTACTTCTCTCTGTTTATGTCTATGAAGAATCACAAAGGTACTGGGTTACTCCGCCACGGTACCCCCGAAGCAATCTAAAATAGTCCGAATATAAACACTTATTATAGGTGCACCCTAGTGATTCAGGACAAGCCAAAAACACGGTTTGGAAAATGGATTCATGGTGTACTCGCTTATTATATACATTTTTCTATATTTTGAACACAAACACAGTTACGGACCACAGCTCTGATTGGTTGATTTTTAACCGGAGCGGTCCGTAACTGCAAATGGCAATAGGACACTGGGAGGAGCCAGAGGAGCTTGATTTTTTCACAGATTATCTGTCTCATATTCTACTGTCAGGACATAATGACAGGTTTAATAAATATGTAAAAAATATATTTTTACAAAAGTTACCTACTGCAGCTTTAAGTGTAAATATATATTTTTTAAAAGATTTATGCATGATCTGAAAGCTGAATAAATAATCTTTCCGTTGATGTATGGTTTCTTAGGATAGGACACTATCTGTCCGAGATGCAACTATTTAAAAAGGTGCAAAAAAATCTAAATATTGAGAAAATCTCCTTTAAAGTTGTTCAAATAAAGTTAAGTTAAGTTTTGATATATTTACGGTAGGAGATTTACAAAATATCTTTATGGAACATGATCTTTACTTAAAATCCTTTTTATATGTCTGCAAAAAAATATATATATATAATTGTGACCCATACATATATTTTTGGCTATTGCTACAAATATACCTCAACCATTTAGGACTGCTTTTTTGCTCAAGGGTGTGTATATATATATATATATATATATATATATATATATATATATATATATATATATATATATATATGAACCCCTAAATATGATCATATTTGTGGGAGGGACAGCCATCTAGAAATTTTAAAAGCAGTTATACATTTTCGTATATAAAAATACAATTTACACTGAAAAAATACTCAATACTTAATTTCTATTATGCTACAAGATAATGTTTTTTTTCCTACTCATTACTGTAATTTGTATTGTTCATTTAATAATTTTTTATTTTAATCTTATTTGATTTATTTTCTTCCATTTCGTTATGGATCATGACCCTAAAACAGGACCATACACCAGGAATCTGACCTTTCCTCCGGAGGCACAGAGAGACCCATCGGGGGAAACGGTGACGGTGTTCAGGAACCCGGTGTGTCCGATGTGATTGGTCTTCAGCTTACAGTTAGCCAGATTCCACACCTCAAAGAGACAAAACACTACGAGTCAAACTTACTGTCCGTGCAAACTTATGAACCTATAAAACATGCAGATTTTAAAGAGTTAATGTTGTAGGGGGAAAAATCCATCTCGACTCCAGATCGTAAACATTAGGTTTAACAGTTTTACTCATGTGACTCGCATAGATACATTTTAGAACACTTTGAAATGTTACCATGGAGACAGCGCAACATTGTATCAATTTCAGTCATTGTTTCAAAACACAACACGTCTGAAAACGCTCTCACCTTGACCATCTTGTCCCAGCCGCAGGAGACGATGATGGGGTTACTGCTGTTGGGAGAGAAACGCACGCAGGAAACCCACTCTGTGTGACTCTCGTCCTGAGGAACAACAAAACATCTTCAACTTTAACCCTCTAAAGCCTGACATAGCAAATAATAGGCTGTTAATGGGATCATTAACTTGTATATGTGTTTTTTGTTCAGTGTCATGTTTGCTCCATCAGGCTTTTATGGCTCATAAAAGACACGAGATGTTCCCTCACCTGAATGGTGTACTTGCAGACGCCCAGCGTGTTCCACAGCTTGATGGTTTTGTCCCGAGAGCCGGACACGATCTGCCGGTTATCGGCGGAGAAGGCGACGCTCAGCACGTCTTTGGTGTGTCCCACAAACCGGCGGGTCGTGGTTCCTCTACAATCAACATTTGAAGAGCAGAAGTGTGTTTGAGGTCATTAATGCACAGATTTTAAAGCAGTTAAAGCCTGTACTCACGTGGTGAGGTCCCACAGACGCAGAGTCCCGTCCCAGGAGCCCGACAGAGCGAACTGACCATCTGATGAGATGACCACATCGCTCACGAAGTGTGAGTGTCCACGCAAGGCTCGCTGAGGAATACCATAGTTAGTCTCATCTCGGGTGAGTTTCCACATGATGACCGTCTTATCTGCAGAAACAAGAGACATCAGAGCAAGTCCTGTTCAAACAAGACACACATGTGGCTTCATCAACCAAATAAATATTACATAACCAACTAATGTGCCTAGATTAATAATTAAAGATTCAATATTTAAGGCAGAACCCGAATAGAAGAACAGCAGTTTTTTTGATTCCGTAGTAAAATAAAGCATTTAAAATGATTTAAAAAGACTTATTTTACAACATAAAATATATGCGTTTTTAAATAATGGCAACAATAACACACACACACATATACTGTATCTATATCTATAATTATATAGATAAATACGTTACTATTTGAATGAGGAGATACCCCCAGACAATGTAAAGCGCATTGAGTGCCCAGAAAAGCACTATATAAATGTAAAAAAATAGAATTATTATTATTAATTATTATCATTAATTCTTTATATAATATATAACATTATATATAAAATGTTATATCATTGTTATTATTTGCAAAAAGTGGCCTCTAAATTCATTCATATGGTACAATATTTCTAATTAGCGCTATACAAATAAACTTGAATTGAATTGAATTACTATATAAACACACACACTGTGTATAATATATATATATATATATATAAACACACACACACACATATATATATATATATATAAAAGTTTTTTATGTATATATTTTTAAAAAAAACATAACATATATATATATACCTTAGAATCATTTTAAAACATTAAAAAACAAGCCTGCTGCCATTTTTATATAAATAATAATAAGTATTGTTTAACTAACTATTACAATCAAATATGACTAGCAAGAATGAGGCCGAGTTTCAATATAGAGACATTCAATTTAGATATATTTCAGTTTCACTGACTGCGGTCAAAATCATCTGAAAACATTGGACATTTCGTAAGGAAGGCAACATTATTTTATTTTTTAACTTTTTCTTGCATAAGGGCACCATGGTATTTCTTAAAGTTTATTGGACTAACCACTGAAATGCAATGGTAAATGCTCTTTCTGCACTATTCTAGTAACACTAGAGTGCTCGTAAAATCCAGATCGATCCGTCACCTCTGGACGCGGACAGAATCATGTCCGGAAACTGCGGGTGTAACCCCTCTCACCCGGGTCCTCTCTGACGCTCCTCGCACTCGCTCCGAGCGGGGCTCGAACCCGGGTCTTCCGGCATGGGAGGCGGACGCACTAACAAGGAGGCTAAATGGCTACAGCCACTAGCCTCTGTCGCTAGTGCATCTCTTGAGATCGGGGAGTGAGGTTTACCTGCACAGCACTACTCGCTGGCCTCCGTTACACTCACCCCCCTAAACCTCACTCCCGTACGGGTCACGGCACCAATGTAACCCCTCTCACCCGGGTCCTCTCTGACGCTCCTCGCACTCGCTCCGAGCGGGGCTCGAACCCGGGTCTTCCGGCATGGGAGGCGGACGCACTAACAAGGAGGCTAAATGGCTACAGCCACTAGCCTCTGTCGCTAGTGCATCTCTTGAGATCGGGGAGTGAGGTTTACCTGCACAGCACTACTCGCTGGCCTCCGTTACACGGGGTCGTGGCGATCTGAGTCACCCAGCCGTTGTGGCCCTTTAGGGTCCCTCTCACGGTCATCTGTTCGGTCATCTCGGCGGTCAGTCCCGGTCGATGGTTCTAGATTGAGTTTGTTCGGTCTAAAGAGCCGCTTCACTTAAGTTTACAGTGCAGGAAAAAGACCGGCTCCGCGCCGGAAGCACATTTTCACGCCTTCTATGCCGCGGTGCATTGTGGGAGTTGTAGTCCGATTGGAACTACTATTACAAAAAAATCAGTTTTGCATTTTAAAATAATATTTATAACAATAATATATCAATGAAACATAATGTAAAATGATAACAATCATCATCAACAAGACAAGAATTGTTTTTGTTGACTCCAGTCAGTAAAACAAATCATCAGAAAACAAAGTATATGCATTTGTACAATAATATGACATACGTAACACTTTGGTAATGTTTCGTGTTTCCAGATTTTATCGACTCTAATTTTCTATTTTTTTTATGACGTGTCAGGGAACGATGGAAAAATAATTTTATTTTTTCACTTCTATGTACTTGTTTTTCCTATAAATTCCTGTATATGCTCTTTAATGTTTTTTTTATTATTATTATTGTTTCAATTTCTTTTTTAATGCTCTTTAATGTACTGTTTATTAATAAAAGAAAAAAAGTTAAATTCACAACATTTGTAATAAATGTCCACAAGATGTCGCTCAAGATCAACAGCGGCTCCAAAAAGTATTCGGATGCCCTGTTTACATAAAACATGTCTGATTGTCGTGTATAAGGTACAAAATGTCATTTCTTTTGTGGAATATATATATAGATATATATATTCTGGTACTTAATTTTACTTTACTTTTATATCCTTTAGATTAAATCTGTCGTAACCCCTCTTTCCAGTTCTTTTTATATCCAGGAACAAAGCAGTGGTCGCCAGCACATCTGTGTTCAGAGAGTTTGGGTCTCGTGAAACCACACTGCTTTCATGTGCTGCTCTCTGCAGCGTCCGCTCAGGGTGGCTCAGCCTCAAAGACATGTTCTCCTCCTCTTCCTGCCTTTCTATTTTGATTCATCCCAGAAAAACTCAAAGGCAGGCTGGGGTTTACCTCAAACTCCTAGTGACTGGGCCATCTGGGAGCTCGCTGAGTTCTTAACAAACGTTACATGTAAAGTAGTAATGAATATCATTGTTTGCGATGGTGAAAATAATTTCTGGTGATTTGCAAAAATTAAAAAAGTAAAAAACTAGCGTCATGAAAACGTTCATCTTCTGTGAGAGTCCAACATTTCAAAAGCATTCAAAAGTTTTTTTTTTTTTTTTATGCGAACGTTCCATTTTAAGAAAACATTCCATTCCATTATTTTCCAGACATTATGGGAATGTTACTTTCGAATGTTCTCTGAACGTTCTGAAACAACATAAAAAAAGTTAGTTAAACATCCTTTTCCAGAAAAAAAATATATATATATATTCTGTGCTAACGTTGAGAGAACATGAGAGACCAGATAACTTTGAGTGAATGTTCTATTAACTTATATAATTTATATATATATATTATACATTTTGTTCATAACTTTGAGAGAACCTGGCAAGAATTGCCTTAATTCAAACATTTTACCATTTACCTTTTTATTTATTTATTTATTTTTTTTTTTGCACATTGATTTAACAAAAGCAATCAAATGTAAAAAGATTTGGTTTAATGACCAAAGAAGTATTCAAAATGTATCATTTATTTAACTTACAATCTGCAAAGGAGTGAAAAAAAAGGACTAGGCATTCCTGGAAAACAGGATTAGACATAAAAAAAAGTCATATGATTCATATGAAACGACTGATGATTTAACAATCTGCTCATATTCAGACAGGAATCATGTGTTTGAGTCAGTTTTTGAACAACTGATCTGTTTTGCAATTAGCACTAAAAATGAGTAAGAAACAAGTGTTACATTTCATTCAGCGGATGTGATGCAGGGTGATGTGTTGTTCTATTGTGCATGTCAGAAAGCATTTCACAGACTTCTGAAATCTGGTTAGTTTTTTATTTCTGGAACCAAAGAAACACGAGTAACAAAAGGCTTCTGGATGTTGATTTAGTGATGTTTTTTGACTAAAAAAGCTCTTTAAAATAAAGCCAATGCACATAATAAATTCAGAAGTGAAAGCTATTGTAGAGTTCAGGTGAGGTTTATTCAGTAGTTCTAGTCGCTGTGGTCTGCACCCGTTCATCAAACCACACAGAGCGGCCCAATGTTTGTACCACAGTGGAAAACTGCACTGTTTCTCTCCCAGCTGACAGACCTCCTCTTTTCCATGACACGTTTTAAGTCTCACTTGAATATATTTGCCAACTGCAAACACTGTTTCATAAGCTCATGTAGTCAAAGTCTATATTTCTGTATTATGTGCATACTCTGCATGCATACGAGAACTATAAAAAATGCATTGTAACAGTATGCTGCATTGATTAATTAATCCAAGAATTTGGTATCCATCCATCCCGACAAGAACTTCGGTCTCGCCTCTCTTTCGCTAGCGGATCACTTTTTTTCAGAGAGGGGCTCTGCCCCTCGCACACTCCTGTTTTCTTCCTCCCAGGATGCATGCCATGCATAAGAAGCACAAGCTTCTGCATTTCAACGTAACTGCACCATAGTTTACATCAGGTAAAACGATCAGAGTGCACTGTTATATTGACAACATGACTAAGCATTCTGACTTTCATGTTTGTGAAACATTCTTTGCAAATATTAAGGACGTTTCAAGAAATGCACCAAAGAGAATAATAATAAAAACAAACTGTAATTTCTAGTTTGGTATGGTCACATAACTCCCTCATAACTCATCTCTATAATGTCAGTAAAACACGCTGAGACAGTGAGTGTAAGTCAAACACGCTCTCTGAAAACATGGTGCTTCTGAAACTGCAGGTGCAAAGGGTTAACGATGGAGAGGAAACTAGAGACTCAGTATGAAGTCAGCTCAAAGGTAAAAAACCTCCAAACATCACATCAACCTCAAACCCACTAAAAACATGCAACAGAAGTGTGATATTTCAAGAGATAGATATATAGATGCATAGATAGATAGATCTGATGTTCTTTAGCAGTAGAGTCAGTGTGAAGAGCAGCAAGACTTCTTACCAATCAGATTTCTCTAAATAAAAAACGATTTCCTGTGTTCATCGCTCGCATCCTCTGAGGAAACCGAAGAAACAATGTAGCACTCTGTGGGCTCCGACCCATTGTGACATCATCAGTCGTGACATTGTCGTCATGGGGACGCTGGTCTGAAGAAACGCCACACAGGAAACGTCCTCACAATGCTCTTTGTAATCTTATCAACTCCACCAAATACACTCAGACCTTGAGTCACGAGTCTTTTTAAAGCTTGATCCCAAGTGTTTCTTCTTTCTGTTGGGCAGGGCAAGGCTGGAAGAGAAGATCCCTGTGGGGTTAATTATTAGTTTGGATCTGACAGCAGATTTCCTGCGAAAAAATATTCAACACCCTCTATTGTTTCACAACATAATGATAACAAATCAGCCACTAGGTCCCTCACTCAAGACCACAGTGTTTCATACACACGAGTGTGTCGCTCACGTATGCTGCTTATCAGTGTCACAGACAATCAGCTCCTAATAAAACAAGACAAACGTGCATCAAAAGAGATAAGATTTCACAAGAAGAGAAATACAGAAAAAAACAACAGCAATGTTTTTGTGGTTGACTGGGATTGCACAGCCCAGAAAGATTTCAAAAGCATTTCACCACAGTCAAAAGAAAGAAATTATATTAGATATACTGTATACACAGATTTTATTTTAAATTTTTTTTTTTTTTTACAGGAATCTAGTTAAAAATACTAGTAAAATAATATGAATATAATATTGTATTTTGACTCAAATACAAATTTGGGATTTTTTTTTTATGTGATGTAAATAATATTAATAAATGCAAAATAAATAAATAAATTATTTAAATAAAAAAATAATGGTCTTTCACATTCATCACGCAAAATATTTCTTTTTTAAAAATTATTTGTACACAGTGGGAGATTGTGTGTTACATTTAATTAATGCTTATTTAAATAAAAATGTATTAATTTTATACAAATTTTTCAATAATGCTAATAAATCAGTGATGCATGTTTACTTGTCCAAAAAAAAAAAAAAAGTAAATAATATAAAAATACAACAGATTTAGAGTCACATATGACCTGGACATGCTTTTGCAGTTTTCTCTCACAAGTTCTTAACTTAACGCAGTAGTTTAACATTAAATGTTGACAGCCTCTTAAAGCACATAAAAGTGCATTGATGTGAGTCTATATGCAAAAGCACTAAACGGACAGCGCTTTTAAGGCTCAGTGTAATATAACACTCACAGGATCTCCATTACATTCAGAGCCTTGACCTCAGGCAGATTCAGACTCTGTGTCTGTGTGTCTGACGCCAGACAGCAGCTGTACTCATGCCTGACATCTAAAAAACACAAGACAGGTAACACACGTGAAGCGAAGATGACGGGAAATGCAATGGAATGTATAGGTACCATGCCATCACTGATTTCATACATTAATACTTCCATGTTTTATTCATGCATATGGCTTTTAATGCTTCTTTTCAAGTTTCTAAAGTGTAATACTTAAGTTTATGTACTGTATAAGCGCTGGTGTCATGTATATAAATGCATCCGATGACCATCATGAGTTGTTTGATTGGTTTTAATGATGCACTTATATACTGTAGATTCACAGATGCGAAATAATAAACCATCACACACTACAGCATTATGGACATCATAAACATCCCATACAGTCCACTGGAAGAAAATGGATGGGGTTAGACAGATGACTGAAAAAAAAAAAAAAAAAACATACGCCAGTTGCATTATGAAAGATCAATATATGGCCTCTGAAGCCATTTGAAATTCATTTATGATCTTTCTGAAAAGTGAAGATTGTGCTTGAAGTAACAGATGAGTAAAGGAAGGTACAAAGCAAATGTAAAGTGGAGGTGTACGTCCATTTGAAATGTTGAAATATTTAAATGGTGTGTTAATGTTGATAATGTTTCGTCTGTGTTAAGATGGATACAAGGCCGTCATGTTTTAAGTTTTTAAAATCTGTGTTTAAAATCAATAAAACATCATTTATAAATAAAATAAAATAATTTTGAATAAGTACATACTTTATAAATAAATTATAATAATAAACTATTTGAAAACATTCAACCAACCAACAACTATAAATCAATAAAAATATTTATAATAAATGTTGGTAAATAAATGTTTTGTTTTTCAAAGCTGCTGTGAAAATCAGTCAACAACTGAATAATATAAATTAATTAATTATAATAAATTATTTTAAAACAAAATTAATAAAAATAAAAATAAACCTGATTCAAATGAATATATACAAATATTAAATAACAATTAAATACCACGAATTAATTAATGAATAATCAAAAATATTAATAAATTAATGAACAAAGAAACCTGGTTTAAATCATTGAAATATTTATAATAAAATATATAAAAAACAAAACAAAAAATAAATAAACCTGGTTAAAATCCATAATTTTAAATATTTAACAAATATTTAAATAAATAAATAGATATATAGGAAGTAACGGGAAATGACCCAAGAGAAAGAGGCCGGTCTTAGGAACACTAGTATACTGTATGTGAGAGTCATTGCATCACACGTCTTGAACAGAAAGAGAGAAAGAGAGAAAGAGTACATCTGTATACGTAAGCGTCTTCTTTCAGCATCTTTACAAGGTCATGTCAGCCCTGGATCGCTTGGTTTGGCTCCAACTCAAGGACATGGACTTTACTATTACAGTGCGTCCAGGGAGTTAAGAGACAGAGAGAGAGAGAGAGAGAGAGAGAGAGAGAGAGATACAGAGACAGAGAGAGGGAGAGACAGAGAGAGAGAGAGACAGAGAGAGGGAGAGACAGAGAGAGAGAGAGAGAGAGAGACAAGCATCTGTTATCCAGTGTTACTGTTGGATTTCAACCAGGAACTGTTCTAAATCAGCAAGGACCAAAGTGAAAAGGCCAAATTCTTTCTTTCTTTCTTTCTTTTTCTTTCTTTCAAACTCTGCAATAGTATTCTGAATATAAAAATAGAGCAGCATGCACAAACAGGAAGTTTAGACATAAGATCATTTACGTGATATTAAACTGATGCAGAGGAGCGATGCACACTGAGTTCCTTCTTAACTCCAATAACCAGCACGGGAACAAAATGTGAGACACAGATGTCTGTCAGTGATCTCCAGCTCTCTAGATCTCTCCTTCAGTGTTTTCTCACCTGTGTTCTGGTCCAGCATGTGAAGACTTGGAGATTTGAGCAATCAAGCACAAAGGCTGCAGGAAACTACATGTGATTAATTTCAGCCGAGCTCTTGTGAAGTTGGCGTGTGCATGTGTGGTCTAAAGCTATGACATCTGCTCTATATGACACATGCCTTTCGACACCTTTACACAAAGTGACCCAGTGTCTCATTATAGCTCAAAGCTTCTGTTCCTGTGGTGTAAAATGACTGAGCTCTTATCTGTTAACAGGACACGATAGGCTAAGTGTGGATTTTTGCTCAAGATGTTGCTCAGCCGGCCTCAACTGATTTATCAAGTATCAACGTAGTTTCAGAAGTTGTTTTTTTCTGATGTTCGTTAAATAGAAATTCAACAAATGTATCATCAAGTTAACACTGCAAAACAATATTTTCAGGAGATTACTTGAAAAATATATATATATATACACTATTTCAGAGTTTCTACTTCCAAATCTCATGTTGAAATCAAAGTTGTGCAATAGTAAATAGTAAATTCTTCACTTTTTCTCTCTTTTTTTCACCAAATGAATTAAAATGATATCAAATTAAAATGAAATCAAATTAAAATGAATATTACACATTGATGGGAAATGGCTTTTAATGAAAGACTTTGACATAGTTTGAGTCATTATTGAGATCTGAAAGAGACATTTGGGCTGTTTTCTCAGAAGTTTTCTCTCTCTTTTATTTGATTTCCATATTTTTGGTCTAGAACACAATTGAGAAAGGACTGGAGACAGCAATGTTATGGATAGATCGAGCAGAACCAACAGTTTGAAGTTAAATGATGGATTTGTTTCAGCTTTTGGCTTCATGAGACTTTAACTGATGGACTGGAGTGGTGTGGATTATTGTGATGTTTTATCAGACTCTCATTCTGACGGCACCCATTCACTGCAGAGCATCCATTGATGAGACAGTGATGCAGTGCTACATTTCTCCAAATCTGATGAAGAAACAAACCCATCCTAATCTTTGATGGCCTGAAGGTGAGGACATTTTTCGTTTTTCGTTTCAACTATTCCTCCAAAGAGGTTTCTATAATGATTTCTCTTTTTCAGCTCTACTTCAGCACTTCTGAAGTCTCTAAACTCTCTCTGACCGATAACATCAATAGCGGACGTCTATCAGACTCGGTGAAAGCATCAGGATTTAATCAATTAAAAGCAGAACCACAAACTTCTGGAAAGCCTCATCTGCTCCAGAATAAACCCCACCTTCTGTTCAGAGCCAATGAGACGTATAAACCAGGAATCATCTGGCTAACAAACGGTCTTCAGACGGCGCTGTTAGGAGCCAGTGTCCTGATTTGTGGCAACAAAGAATGAACGAATAAATAACCAGTAAATGGAAAGCACTGGAGCAAAGCATGCTGGGATTTCACCAGCACAGGGCTGACGTGGAACAGATTCAGATCAGTTCGGTGACTGTTTGATACATGCAAATTGTGGGAATGCAGTTATATAAGAGTGAGCCAAACGCTTCTGAACCTTACACTTAAGGACTAGTTCATGCAAAAATATTAATTTGCTGAAATGTTTGCTTCTTAATCTGATTTGTAGAAATGTAGCATTGCTCAGTAAATGGATGCTCTACATTTTGGATGGGCTGAGGGTGAGAACAACTTCAACAAATTTTCATTTTTGGATTAAATATTCCTTAAAGTTGTCCGAACACCGATAATGTTCTGTACACACAACTAACATGACACAACGGAGCTCAGACTAAACATAGAGAGTTTCGAGTGTTCGCCCTTCTTTCCTCTTCTTGTGGTATTTCACTGGAACAAACCAACCTGACCACATCTCAAGACATTAGATTAGAAAACCCATTTAGAGGAGAGTGACTTATCAACAAGAGTGAAGTTCACTTCCCAAAAATATAACCGTATCATTAATTCCGTTGAATTAAAATGAAGAAGTTGCAAAATAATGATTTCCCTTTGCACGATTAAAAAAAAAAAAAAAAACATTCTAGCATTAGTTTTTGAACGTGACTTTGAAAGCTGGATATAAAAACAAAATTACATATATTTTAGGTTAAAGTGTTACCTTGACATGCAGGCCTCTCTGTGATGTCATTTCCTGTTTCATAGCTTTATTGACACATGACAACAACAGGCTTCCCGGTGAAACATTCTCCCTCCCTGAATATGGCAGACAAAACTATTCCACCCATAAAATAATAATAAAAAATAAAAATATGCATGCAAATGGGAATGCGAAATGGGAAAAACTGAAGCGAGAGAGAGAGAGAAAATGATAGGCTTTGGCTCACTGTAATTGCTCATGAGTTTCTCTTGTAAGTAAATGAGGGGTTTCCATCTGAATTTCCCCAGATCTTGCTTTCTGAGGCCTGTAGTGAACATGTTTGGCACAGAGACAGACTCCTGCATCAGAAAAACCAGCAAAGACACCATTTCTGCAGATTCAATGCCCTTTCACAATGCTGCTCCTTAAAGTCCTAAAAACAGACAGAAATGAGCCAAATAGTTATTAAACTAGAGCTATAAAATAATATCTGTATTTGCAGACACTGGTATCTTGGCACAGTATATGAGATATTAACACTAAGAAAAGTCCTGAAAAACAGTGCATGTTAATATGAAGGAATTTAGTGTATAGTGTGTGTGTGTGTGTGTGTGTGTGTGTGTGTGTGTGTGTGTGTGTGTGTGTGTGTGTGTGTGTGTGTGTGTGTGTGGTTTACAGTGTTTTAATCGTATTATAAATTATGTTGTATTTTAAGGTTAATGGAAAGTTTTTAAACTTGACTGCATAAAATTACCACATCCTTTTCTGTTTTTATACAGCCTTTTTAGTTACGTGTGAGATTACCGTGGATGGTTTCTGAGAAGGAGAAGCTGGAATCACATTTTATATACTTCATGTGATTCCACATTTCAAGTCAAATTGAATTAGGAATCACATTTTTTTAGTGATCCAACAGATTAAAGCATTGTTGTGGATTATACAGTTCTATGGGGACAGGAACGTGGGGCAGAGTTATTTTAGCCATTGATTTATTGCAATTTAAACTAGTAGTTTACAGTGCTCCATGGACAGCCAGTTTTGATTCCTACCTCAAGCAGAAAGCATGCTCATTCATGCCTTGTCTCTGATTATAAGCGTTTTGTTGTTTTAGACAAATTTCCAGCATCAACCAGCCAAGGTAGTATTCTTGAAAGCAGTCACTTCATAAAGACTTTATCTACAGATGGAAATAGTGAGATGTCCCTCCATGTTGAGGGATCTTCTGGTACATTATCTTTCTTCTGTACTGTATGAATGAGTCCTCCCGTCCATGAACTGGGGACTTTACTGTTAATGCTTCTCAATATGTAGTAAGATGTTTGCCTAGTGGCTTTCAGATTCTCTGAAGTAACACCATCTGAGCCGCTGGCTTTATTATTTGCCAGATTTACAATTAATTTCTCAATCTCTGCTATTATAAACGATGATGTAGGTGGTGGTGACTTAGTCATTATGTGGTCTAAGGCATCATTCCACGGGGGTAATTCAAGCGTGATAGTAGTTTGATCGGAAACATTCAGTCATTTATGATAATGTGAAACGCCTTTGCTCTACGATGCTGCCATGGGTAGGTTAGTTTGTTTTTGCCGACCTGTTGAGGGTTTCTCTGATGCTGTATTGTGGCAGAGGCAGTCGCTGGTTGTATCACCTCCTGCAGACCGCAGTTGTTTTTCAATCCAATCGGCCGGGTTTGCAACAGGGTTTGATATTTGATCAAACAAAGTCAATAAAATCTACACTACATACTTGAGTAATGGTAGTCCAAATTGGACACACACCACACACACACACACACACACACACACACACACGCACACACACACACACAAACACACGCACACACACACACACACACACACAAATAAATAAATAAGAGGTTCTTAAGAACATATTTGAAAACTTCTTTTAAAAGAAAGCACTTAGGGAAATTATCACAAATACAGCATTACTTGTTCACCAGTGGATGCTCTGCAGTGAATGGGTGCCGTCAGAATGAGAGTCCAAACAGCTGATAAAAACATCACAATAATCCACAGCACTCCAGTCCATCAGTTAACATCTGGACCAGAAACTGTCTATTTTAACTTTAAACTGTCATTTCTGGCCAAACAACAAGTCCATGATAACGATATTCTCTATGTGCTAAGTCTCCTGAGCTCTGAGCAAAAACATTTTCTGCAGAAAGCTCTTGACTCTTGGCTTTGTGTGTTTTCTGGCGGCACTAAACTAAACTCAGATTAGTAATCCATGATATCTGTACAAATACACCTGCTGTCC
The DNA here is from genome assembly GCF_003368295.1 of Carassius auratus. Classification (NCBI taxonomy): domain Eukaryota; kingdom Metazoa; phylum Chordata; class Actinopteri; order Cypriniformes; family Cyprinidae; genus Carassius; species Carassius auratus. Next base: position 18,402,660 of record NC_039288.1, read on the forward strand.
AGGCGGGACATGTGCAAACAGTGCTGATGATGCTCAGCGCTCTAAACACCAGTGTGTGTGTGTGTGTGTGTGTGTGTGTGTGCTGAGCTCTGAGCCCAATCTGATTCACTTTAGCTCTGAAACCAGTCTATTTTCCTTTTAATAAGAGTATGTTTAATATTTGGGTGAACAGTGTGACAGCATGAACAAAAACTGTGAATTTCCCGAAAGTTCATTAAGAACATACTCAACTCACATTATAAAATAAAATGACATTCACATAAAAATAATAATAATAATTACATATAAAAGAATAATTATATATATATATATATATATATATATATATAAATTAATTAAACGTAAATATTAGAAATGAAAAAATACTTTATTAAACATTTTATTACATTAAATTAAATTATTTAAATTAAAACATTTAAGCAATGAATATATAAATACAATGAATATCATCAATTTACATACATAAATATGAATACATTTATAAAGTATTTATACATCGTATTTAATGCATGTATAAATAACAGAAGTTGCATCTGAATAAACCAAATGTTTTTTCATATTGATTTTTATTGATTTACATATAGGTATATATATATCAGACCAAATAAAGATAAATGAAGAACAAAAATAAAATATTGGATATTGCAAAAATCTACTTTTTTCTCTTTATTTCGTCTGCTATGTTATCTTGACACCCGTGTTGATGAGAATCACCCATTAAACTGAATGTGACTAAATTAGACATGATGCAGACACATTATACTCATCTGATCCAGGATCAGTGAAAACAAGGAGAAGAACAGTAGAGCACTCCACTTTGACTCAGTGGTGTATAAATGCTAAACACACACTTTTAGAGCAGCTCACACACGTCAGCAGGGATCAGGCCTTCACCACAGCTTCATCTGATGTCAGCTGAGCTCACTGTGTGTTTATTGCTCTGGTCCTCTGGCTGGTCCTGGCAGTCTCCCTCTCTCTCTCTCTCTCTCTCTCTCTCTCTCTCTCTCTCTCTCTCTCTCTCTCTCTTTCTGGGATGTTTCCATTACTCACCTCTGAAATCTGCGAGCTGAGCACAGTGAGCCGCTGCCAGTCGCTTCTGAGATAAGATGGAAAATCTGGTTATGCACTGTAGAGTTTGCAGTTATTTTTAAACGCTTTATTTGTTTCTCATCGATTCTAACATACCTCAGTCATGAGAGCTTTTCTAACCGAGCTTGCATTTTCCTTGGATCTTCTTGCATGAAACATTTCAGTTTGACCGGCAGTGATCTAAGAACTAAAGCGTGTTGCTTTGGTTTCTTTTAAAACTAGCTTCATTTGTGTTGAAGGGGAAAAAAACCTGGAGAAATTTTATTTGAAATATAAATAGCCTAAATATATGATGACAAAAGGCAAAGAAATGCCATAATGCCAAAATCGTCACCAAAATAATATTCCATAATAAATACTTTTTCTGTTGTTACCACAGAAAATAATTGAAACATATCCCTCTGTATTTTATCTCCAATGAAAACCATATTTACAGTAAAAATTACATAAAAAATGCATCTCTAGTTCTTTTCTTAAGTTTAAAAACGATAATCCAAAGCCATAACCATGTTTCGAACAATGGTTTTATTTTAGTCATTAAATAAAATTAAGTATTTACATGGATTTAAGTGAAGAAAACAAAAGAGAGAATAACAGTAAAATAACGTGATTTTTTTATTTTTATAAACAGTAAAATAACGTGATTTTTTTATTTTTATTTTTTTTGCTTCCATAATTGATTTCAATTATTTGCAAATAATATTTTTTATTTTAAATTATGATTACGACTGAATGTGTTTACCTATATGTTGAAAAAAACGACAGTGTTTTTGTGTCTTCACATTATGTTATGAATGAAACTGTTCATCGTATATTTTCAGATCAAACTGAAGTTTGAAAAAAGTCAAGTAGATACTGCTGACAGTCGTTTAATATTTTTAATCGTAAAAACAGTTGTTGTCAAATATTCAATGTTTAACTTTTAGAATACTTGTATCATTCTAACATCAAAGAGCCGCTTTTGAAACATTTGAAACTATCAGCAACATTTTAGAATGTTTGATTTGTTCATCATTAGGTTGATCGTGCTTTTCGCTTCTTCTGAAATAACGTGCAGCTAAACATCCCATAATAATGCAAAAGCCGAATTGTTTCTGGTTTGCTCTTGATCACAGTGTTCTGCTCCAGACAGTGGGGGTGTGTGTGGTGGGCTGGACTGTCAGTCACACACACCGCAGGAAAAGAGCAGCAGACGCTTGCGAGAAAAAGAGTTTCTTCCATTGCGCGCGCGATTACTTTCCGGAGGTCTGAACTTCTGCACATTAAAGATGGGAATATAACAGCTCCTACTTGAACTAAACACGACAACGAATGGGTCTCAGTGAAGAAACTCTGCGGTTCGTGATAACTGATGGTGAGTAGCCCAACCAAAGACGAGATGCGTGCCAGAGATTTTTATGCGATGATAAGTTTTTATGGGACTGAAATCTTGTTATGCAGGTTTTTAAATTATTGTCATTCAATCTGCAATCATGCGCACCACAGCAAGTTCAATGCAAACGACAAAGTAAGTTTCGTGCATCGAATTATTCTGGATCATCTATTCAGAGCTGGGTAGATTACACATAGGCTAATCAGATTCCTTTTTTTAAAAAAATCCGTAATCAAACTACAGCTGCTTTTTAACATGATTGCATACTATTCATACAGTTGTAATAATTTATTGATTTCCCCCTAATTCCTCTTCTCTTCATTTCTTAAGTATACCACCTATATACACTCAGAAAGTCCAGTTTTGGTAATATTCACAACAGCATTCACATAGTAGTCTGACTGTATTACCTAAATGTGTAATGTAATGGATTATGTTACTAGCTACAATTTTTGTCATGTATTTTTGAATCGGTAATGGTCTACTGTTTGTAAGTAATCTACCCTGCTCTGCAGTATAATTCATGTGCATGCAATGCATGTTATATTAATCTAATATAAAATAGCTTGCATGTTGGAAAATTCAGATGAAGGTTAATGTGTTCATATAAAGCATAATAGCTGGTCAGTAGCTGGTTAACCACCACCACGTCAACCTTAACCAGCTAATGACTAGTTTAATTAACCAGCTGCCACTGCAAGTTTAAGACTGGACTTTTTTAGTGAGTAGTACCATGGATTTCTCTGAAAAATGCTACTGTGCAAACGTTTGGGGTCAGTAAGATAGATTTTTGAAAGAAAGCAATGCACCAAGGATGCATTAAATTGATAAAGTGCGAGTAGAGACTTTTATAATGTTAAAAAAAGATTTCTATTTCAAATAAATGCTGTTCTTTTGCACCTTCTATGCATCAAAGACTTCTAAAAAAAGGTTTTAATAATAATAATAATAATAATAATAGTTTCTTGAGCAGCAAATCATTAGATTGATTTCTGAAGACTGGCGTAATGATGCTGAAAATTAAGCTTTCCATCGCAGGAATAAATTCCATCTTACAATATAATTCAAATAGAAAACTGATATTTTAAATTGTAATAATATTTCACAATTTAACTATATTTTTCATCAAATAAATGCAGCCTTGGTAAGAGACATTTCAAGAACATAAAAATACAGACCCAACAGTTTTGTACAGTACCTTGAAATACCATATATGTACACTACTTAGTGTATAAATATAGTGCCACCATATCATTAATTCTTGATAGTCATCTTAGTTCTTTATTGTGATCTGAAATGCATGTGTTGAAGTCAAGTTTCCATGAAACAGAATCCAGATCTGACTGCATCATGCAATGGTGTTATTGGTGTTAAAGCACATCTGGTTGACTCCGCAGGCAGATGTGTGCCACCGACATGACAGTACAGGGTGAGGACTGACGGGTAAACCCAGTCGACCCGCTCGCCAGACACCCATCAGTGACCGATCCGGAAGATCCGGTCCAAATCATCCCGCAATGATCAACCAACGCATTGTCCTGCATTACAACTACACGGGGAAACTAGACAACCGCAATGAGACCGGAGGCGCGCCATTGGAGCCCAAAACGGCGGTGTTTTTGGTCATTTGCAGCCTCATCATCCTGGAGAACCTCATAGTGCTGGTGGCCATCTGGCAAAACCACAAGTTTCATAACCGGATGTACTTCTTTATCGCCAACCTGGCGTTGTGCGACCTGTTAGCCGGCGTGACGTATATAGTCAACCTGCTGATGTCAGGCCAGTGGACGCTACACTTGTCCCTAAACGCGTGGTTTGTTCGAGAAGGGAGTATGTTTGTCGCATTAAGCGCGTCTATTTTCAGCTTACTTGCGATTGCGATCGAACGGCATATTACTATGATCAAAATGAGGCCTTATGACGCAAGCAAAAACTACCGGGTGTTTCTGCTCATAGGAATGTGCTGGCTGATCGCGACCACACTGGGAGCGCTGCCTATTTTAGGCTGGAACTGTATAGGAAATCTTCCTCAGTGCTCGACTATCTTACCTCTTTACAGCAAGAGCTACGTCGCGTTCTGCATCACCATCTTCATCTCGCTCCTGCTGGCCATCTCCGTCCTCTACGCCCGCATTTACATCCTGGTCAAGAGCAGCAGCCGCAAAGTCACCAAGCACAGCAACTGCGAGCACTCGATGGCGCTCCTGCGCACCGTCAGCATCGTGGTGGGCGTCTTCATCGCCTGCTGGACGCCCATCTTCGTGCTGCTCCTCGTCGACGTGGCCTGCCAGACCAAAAAGTGCCCGTTTCTGCTCAACGCCGATTGGTTCATCGTGCTGGCCGTCTTGAATTCGGCCATGAATCCCGTCATCTACACGCTGGCCAGCAGGGAAATGCGCCGGGCGTTTTACAGGCTCGTGTGCGGGTGTTTGGTGCGAGACGGTTCGGTGGGGTGCAAGCAGAACACAGCGGAGCCCAGCCGGAGCAAATCCAGCTCAAACTGCCCCCGGGCGGCCGAACAGGAAAACCAAGTCGCCAATGCGCAGAATCAAGCTAACACTAGCTGAAGCACTCAGATGCACACTACAGCATTAGTGCATGCTATAGAATTTAAGTGTGCAATGTTTAAGTGCATACTAAAGCATTAACACGTTAAGTGCATATTGAACAATAGAAAGCAGCTGTAATGTCCTAACAGATGCTTTCTTTTGAAATCCCAACCCATCTGTTCTTACACTGCAATAATGTTTCGTACTCAGTATTTTTCTTAAAACATTCTTAAATCAAGACGCATTGAGAAATCAAATGACTTTAAGATAAGAAGTCCTGTTTTTTTGTAACAAAATAAAAAATAAAAAATATTTGTAACACTTTACAATAAGGTTCTGTTTGTTAACTATATTTAATGCATGAACTAATAATGCGCAAGACATTGTTAGAGAATTTAAGAATCGTTGTAAGTTAATAAGTATACAACTGTTCAATGTTAGTCTATGTTAGCTCAGGTACATTAAATAACATTAATTGATATAACTTTTTATTTTAATAATCGTTGGAATCAACATTAAATAAGATTAATAAATGCTTTAGAAGTAATTTAGTTAACTAGCTTATTGTAAAGTGTTACCAAAATATCTGCCAATGTGGTCAGAAAAAAATTATTTTCCCTTTGAATCAGGGAATTTTTAAAAAATTTGAAATAAAATATAAAAACCTTTTTTATTTGTTTAACAATGCAAAAAAATTAATAAAGCTGGAATAATTATATATATATATATATATATATATATATATATATATATATATATATATATATATATATATATATATATATATATATATATATATATATAAATGAAAACAGCAAATACAGATTCAAAATACTAGCTATTATAATAGTCTCAATGATACATAAATAACACTTTCATATTTATTTATAACACTGTTTTGCATCAAATGTTTCTTATCCCATTGACAGATTTTTTTTCTTCTTGTTTTAAGCATAAACTTGAATCTGCTACATAGTTTTAATATCTTTAATGCTTTTCCTTCTCAAGTAAATGTGTCTTGATTTAAGAATGTTTAGAAATTTTTTGAATAAACAAAAATACTGAGTAAGAAAATCATTGTTTTGTATTAAGTACAGACAGGACAAATAAAAGACTAATCCGACAATTCTATAAATATTGACAGTATTTATAAAGTATTATGTTAAATGCTGTACTATCTGTATACCTAAAGCCTTTTATGCCAGGTGCTGATATATATTATACTAGCATGTTTGACACTTGAGTCTGTATGATACATTGTATATAGGATGTAGATTTTTTTGTTGTAACTTATCAAACTTTTACCAAAAATATTCATACGAGATCAGTCTGTATGAAGTAAATGTAGGCTGCTGTAAATTTATTTTAAGATTAAAAGCTTAATGATTTTAACCAATACAGCTGTGTATGGTCCCACACATGTAGTGCTGTGTAAGGAAATATTAATAGTGCATGTGCGCCATCTGCTGGACACATACAAAATAAATAAATAAATAAATATATATATATATATATATATATATATATATATATATATATATATATATATATATATATATATATATATATATATATTTTTTTTTTTTTTTTTTTTTTTTTTTTTTTTTTTTTAAGCAAAACCTCCCTTAAATTTGATATCTTTTTTTTGAAAAAAAATAAAATAATAAGTGCAATGATCAAATGCTTCTCAAGTAAATGCATCTTAATTTAAGAATCTATCATATACTTGTATATAGAATTAATTTAAAAAGGAAAGTAGGATACTTTTTCTTCATGCAAAAAGAATTTGGGCTGAAATATGACCTGAACCCGTTCAGATTCACCCGAATAACCAGCGAAATCAAAGATTAATACACATGATTCTTTTATTGCCACCAATCATAAAGAATAGGAATAATTCATACAAGCACAGTTTGGGCTTTCTGTCACCTGTTTCATGGCCTGTGAACCGCTGTGATCAGTGGAAGGTGCTTGGACTACTGCACTTTCAAGAGAAAAGCACGATAGGACAAATAAAAGGCACGTTTTCCTTAACACAACTCGGGAATTTAAAGCAACACTGTATTTTAGTAATGAATAATAAGATCTTGAATAGTTTTGTTGCAGCATTACAAGAACAGTTCACCCATCACTGATTAGTTGGAGTCAGTTTAATGATAATGTAATATAATAGAACATCTTTCCTGTGAAATTATGCTTGGATTTGGCAGTTTAGCTTTAGTTAAAGAAAAGCGTGACTAGAAAAGTGTGAAAATATTAGATTTAGAGCAGCTTAAACTGAACTAGTGTTTCTTTTCCAAACCTTCTGTTGATTCACCATGATCTGCAATTTAGGTTTGGCTAATAATAATTGCAATATAATATTTATCAACAAAAATATGCACTTTATGTATATGCACATGTAAAATGCATTGACATACTGATTATATCTTGTGCTGTAAATATTTCCGTGAAAATATGAAGTATGAGATTATTTAGTATTTAATTAATTAAATAGAATTCATTTAACTGTAAAATGAAAATTATTTAAAACTAAACATATATTTTTCTCATTCATCCTGTACCTCCACATCAATATATTCAGGGTTTAATATGACAATAATCACTATATAAAAACCATGTGTTGTGTTTGTGTGAGAATGACAATATTCAAAGTGATGCAATAATGCAAACGATAACAATAAGCATATTAAAATTTAGAGAAAGAGAAGAGATCCACAGTTGAGCATATATGAAACTGTATTTTTCTTAATTTTTTCAATTTAATTTTCTGTTGATTTTGGATTTTATTTCCTGCCTTTAAAAAAAAAAAAAAAAAGAGATTCACCCTTATTAATGCATGATAACTTTATAAGTTAAATAAAATAATAATAAATAATGATAATATTCACTATTAAAAAATAAATTAAACTTGTTTGTAAGAACATTAATTTTTTCTTTCATTATTTTCATTACAATTAAGCTTCAATTTCTTTATGACTATGAGAAAAAAATATTTTTTTATTTTGGGGTCAGTTTCAGGAAATTTTTTATTATGAAACAGTAATCAGATGCAACAATAAATAAATCATATTTAATAAGAAAACAAAAACAAAAATTATATTCGCCATAAAAAATTCAACCTGTGTAGGACTACTAATATTTTTTACAATTATTGTCATGATTATTAAGCTTGTTTTTATGAAAAATAAATTCTTTTGTTGATTTTGGGGTCATTTTCTTGACATTGACCCGCGTGCATTCACATCTTGGTGCTATTTTCTAAACATGAATAGCATCAGCTGCAAATTTGATTTATCTGAAATGTGGATTTAAAAAAGGAAAACAACTGAATGCAACAGAAGCATGTTTACAGAATAATAAATAGAATATTTTAACGTGTGGCTAAAAGGGTGAAAAATCCAGTAACATTTCAGTTTGTCCAGGAATTAGACTGTGCAAAAACAGAAAAGCGTTGATTGTGCTATTCATTTAGAACCGTTTAATTTAAAGTAATCATCAGCAGGAGAATCATAATACCAGTGTGTGTGTGTGTGTGTGTGTGTGTGTGTGTGAAGCCCACAGTCATGAAAAAACCATTAAAGTCAGAACCAAGAGAAACATCAAGGTATAAAGCCGAGCGACTACACCTCCGACACGTTTAAAGAAGAAGCTAAACTCAAGAAATACTGGGAAAGCATACATATTTTACATTGTGAGCACACAAAAGCACCTCTCCTGGGCTCTGGATGCTACCAACAATGACCACAAGCACAATTAAGAATTTAAGTCATGCCACAGGTTTCAACGTCATAGAAAAATGAAGGTACTTTAAAGCCGTGTGTGTGTGTGTGTGTGTGTGTTCGTGCAGTATGTGTGACTTCTGCTAAAGCAAACACATTCACTTCATCTTCTCCAAATGATGAATGAAGGCTGCAGGGAAGGACCAACTCCTAAAACAGGTCCATTTCGTAGTTTTCCTTCTAGCTCTTACCAACGAACACGAAAAATCCGCTTGTGCTTGATAGACAAAACTAAAACATTTTTTATTCTAAAATACTCTTTATCTAGTTTTCGTCGCATCCCTCTCGGGGGCCCGAGTTCGTCTAAACTCTTTCCAACGGCTGTCCGAAATCCACCGCTGTCTTCTTCAAAAATAGAGATTCTCAGCCAACGCAATAAAATAACTCAGTTCAGTAAATCAGCTTTCGGAGAGAGCGCTTTAGCATCATCCAGACTGAAATCTGCGCAGTCAAGCAGCTGGACAAGCGTCACGTGTTCTCCGACGGAGATTCAGTCATCTGAGCGTGTGTGTTTCAGATGTCGTCACTGTTTTCTGTCCACCGGCTGCTTCAAACACAGTTCGCTTCCCGCCGAAACGATCGGCAGGTTGTTGTCACGATGATGGCCAATCAGGTGGCTTATGCTCTCGAATATGTGATCTTTCGTCCGGACCTTGAGGAGACATAGATTTGATTTGAAAGTTGATTACATATACACCACCATGGAAAAAAGTTGGGGTCAGTAAGATGTTTTATTTTTATTTTTTTTAGCAAAGACACTGACACTGACACAAAGTGACAGTTAAGACATTTCAAATGTTACAAAAGATTTCAAATAAATGTTGCTCTTTTGAACGTTCTATTCTTCAAAGGATCCTGAAAAATAAAATGTATCACTGTTTCCACAAAAATATTGTGCGGCACAACTGTTTTCAACGTTGATAATAATCAGAAATGTCATAAGTGTCAGTTTCTTGAAATTGAGATTTATACATCAATAAGCTCTTCATTGATGTATTGTTTTTTTAGGATCTATTTGAAAATCTGGAATCTCAAGGTGCAAAAAAAATCTAAATATTGAGAAAATCCCTTTTAAATAATCGGCAAAATACGTTCTTGGCAATGCATTTTACTAATAACAAATTACATTTTTATATATTTACAGTAGGAAATTGACTAAATATCTATATGGAACATGATTTTTACTTTTTATTACATATATTTATTTATTTATTTATTTATATTTATTTTTAATACATATACACCAGCACTTAAAAAATTTGGGGTCAGAATTTATTTTTTATTTTTTTAAGAAATGTATATTTTGTTTTAGCAAAGACACATAAAATGGATCAAAAGTGACAGTTATGACATTTCAAATGTTACAAAAGATTTCAAATAAATGCTGTTATTTTGAACGTTCTATTCATCAAAGAATCCTGAAAATTTCAATATATCACGGTTCCCACGGTTTTCAACATTGATAATAATCTGAAATATTTATTGAGCACCTGTGTTATTTTAGTATCAATATAATATTATAGTTTTTGTTAATATTCTCAATTAGATTACATTTTTTCACACTGTTTTCATTTTAATTTGAGTAATTTTATGCTTTTTTTTAAATGTCTATATAGTTTGTATTATGTTTAAGTTTAAATTAAATTGTCAGCTAGCGGAAATAATAATAATTTTATCATTGATAAGATAATGAACCCCTTCGTACAGTAAATCATCATATGATTCTGATTTCTGAAGATAATGTGACACCGAAGACTGGAGGAATGATGCTGAAAATACAGCTGTGTATCACAGAAATAAATTACATTTGATAATATATTCACATAGAAACCAGCTATTTTAAGTTGTAATATTATTTCACAATATTACAGCTTTTACTGTATTTTTGGTCAAATAAATGCAGCCTCAGTGAGCAGAAGACACTTCATTCAGAAACATCAAAAAATCATTGTGGCAACCTGGAGCTAAACAGTTTTAGGATTTGAAAATGTTTTAAATGAAACGAACGTGAATCTATTTCCGTATCTCTGTGACTAATCAAACATAAGCACTGATCACGTGACCCTGTGTTCAGACAGAGATGAGATTTTCTTCACCGATGCTCAAATCATGCTGGAGAACATGCACGATCTCAAACTCGTGTTCAACTTCTCACTTAAACCAGAAGCATTTTCTCCAGAACTCGAAGACGTTTGAATACCACTACGTTTACTTTAATACACTGTAAAAAAAACTTCAAAATTGCATGCTTATTTCAAGGTGCTGTGTCTTTGTAACTTCTTGTGAAATTTACAAGCAAACGGTTTACATATGTGTTAATGCTCGGAGCAGGATTTGTATTTGTAAGAGACAGTGTGGTGTGTGTGTCTCACCGTTCCCTCCGGATCGACCAGCAGCAGGTGTTTGGCCAGGCCGCTGTGCATCCCCGTCAGGACGTATGAGCCCGGGTTGGTGCTGCTCTTCCGCACCAGGAAGTCTCCGTCGCGGAGCAGCAGTTTCTCGGCCTGTCGGCGGCTCATCTCTCCGTGGTACCACGTCTGGTCCTCCAGCTCCTCCTGAGCTCTCAGAGCGGCGGCGCGCATCAGAAGAGGACTGGAGTTATCCACAGACGCCGCTTTGTGCAGCTCTGATGCTGGAGTCCGGGTCATGATGGCGTCCTCAAACGGCTCTGAGAAAACATTTGACATTTTTATTTAGTCTTAAAATGTCACCCAGTTCTTCATCTGTGTCCTTGGAGAACAAAAGCAGTCTGAAGTCTCTTGGGTTTATTTGTAGCAATAGCCAAAAATACACTGTGTGGGTCAAAATGATAGTTTTTACTTTAATATCACTTAATATTAGGGTATTAAGTGAAGATTGTGATCCATGAAGATATTTTGTTCACTTCCTACCGTAAATATTTCAAAACTTAAAATGTACATTTTTCAAAATCGAGATTTATACATAATCAATAAATCATCTTTACATTGATGTACGGTTTGTTAGGATCGGACAATATTTGTCTGAGATACAACTAATCTGAAGGTGCAAAAAAAATCGAAATATAAAAATATAAAATTGTCCATCTTAGCAATGGATATTAATAATCAAAAATGAAGTTTTGATATATTTACAATAGGAAATTTACAGAATATATTCTTGGAAGATGTTCTTTACTTAATATTTTAATATTTATAAAAAAAAAAAAATGTTGTGGTCCAGGGTTACATATAAGGTTGGTGTTTCAACACCAATGTTTTTGCTATGTTTATGATAAGTAATAAGCTGAAATGCTATAAATAAACTATTAAACATTTATATTGTAGGTTTTTTGAACTGCACTTTTATTTTTCTTATTATTCTTTTCTAAGAGAACTTAAACCAGCACTATTTTATAAAACATGTTTTGATATACCGTATAATTCTTCTCCAACTTTATCCAGATATATAATCTCTGTTCACCAAATGCCACAGTGAGGCGTAAAGATATTGAGATATTATAAACATTAGCATCATGATTTTCCATAAAGTTGCTTTGAAACAAAAGGAAAAAAAGGAAATAATTAATAAAATAACTCACTTTATCTAATTTTTATCATCTTTCTACTGAAAAACTGCGGAGAATGAGCTGACGAAGTCAGAAGATATTTAATATTCAAATGAGGGGTTAGATTGTGGACGAATGAGGTTTGATTATGGGCGGAGCTAACACACAGAATCACAAATGTTCAGTTTGGACACGGTCATGGAAGAGATTGTTTTTATTTGTTAGTTCTTTGTCACAACGTGTCTGGCTTCGTGTCATTTTATGCTTTTTTGGTATTTTCTCTCAGTTTGCTACAGCCACAGAGAATGATGTAAAATAATTTTGACAATCTAATCTTCTATGCTTTAAATTGTCTAAAAAGCCTGAACTTTAGTGTCATGAACTGCATTCTTACGTGCCATCTATTGATCGCCCTGTAAAACATGTACATTATATAATCCTACAGCAAGGGGCGGATCTACTAATTAAACATTATGGCCAATTTGAAAATTTACAAGCGCGAATCTTTCGTGATTCGTGATCCCGCTCCGAACCCCCGAACTGATTCAAATGATTTGCGATCCTCAAACTGACTCAAATGATTCGCGATCCCCATAACGGACTCAAATGATTCGCGATCCGGCTACGAACTCCCGAACTGATTAAAATGATTCGAGATCCCCATAACTGACTCAAATGATTCGCGAACCCGCTTTGAACTCCCAAACTGACTCAAATGATTCGCGATCCCCATAACTGACTCAAATGATTCGCGATCCGGCTACGAACTCCCGAACTGATTAAAATGATTCGAGATCCCCATAACTGACTCAAATGATTCGCGATCCCGCTCCGAACTCCCGAACTGATTCAAATGATTCGCGATCCCCATAACTGAATCAAATGATTCGCGAACCCGCTCCAAACTCCCAAACTGACTCAAATGATTTGCGATCCATCCCGCTACGAACTCCCGAACTGATTCAAATGATTCGCGATCCCCAAACTGACTCAAATGATTCGCGAACCCGTTCCGAACTCCCAAACTGACTCAAATGATTCGCGATCCCATAACTGACTCAAATGATTCGCGATCCCGCTACGAACTTCCGAACAGATTCAAAAGATATGCGATCCCCAAACTGACTCAAGTGATTCGCGAACCCGCTTTGAACTCCCGAACTGACTCAAATGGTTTGCGATCCCCTAACTGACTCAAATGATTCGCCTGACAGAAACGTCAATGTCTTTACGACAACCTGTCAAAATAAAATTTTGGTGTAACTTTGAAGAAATTCAAACAAAAAATATAGTACTATTGCACAGTAGAGTATGCTATTCTTCAAGTATTAGCATACTTGATATGCTATACTTCCTATTAGCTAATAATAATAGTTAATTAAAAAACACAGAAACTCTGGTTACAACCCATCAAAATAAAAGTTTGGTCTAACTCAAAGAAATTTTGTAAGAAATTGCTAAGTTAGTAAATGATAGCCTGTGTCCTTGTAGTGTGCACACATATATTTATAATCAAACTGATAACTGTGACTAAATTCAGTATATATACGTCTGCCATATGTTGCCACCCCTAAAAAATTCCTGCCCCCTTCTCGCCACCCCATCAATATTTTTCTAGATCCGCCCCTGCCTACAGCAGTGTTAAGAATGATCTGACTGTAAACTCTTACTCATGTCAAAGAGGTCCTTCCTCGGGCTGTCTTTAGCTGTCCCGTTCGTGCCCGACTCGGACGCCGTCTCTGACTCTGCCTGGAGGGCGGCCAACATCTGTGTGTCGATGTGCTGCGTGTTCACATACGTGGCCACTTCTCCTGGTTTAGGGGCTTGACCTTTGACCTCAGGGAGGCTGTATATGTCACAGGAGCCTAAAGGAAAGGCACAGACAGAAACAGGAAGATATTTGAGTGATCTGTCCCTTTAACTCGATCTCAAAACAGTGCGAATAAAAGGAGATTGTACCTTGTTGGATGAACATGGGGCGGCTCTGGTAGTAAGTCTGGTCGACTCCAGCTGCCTGTGTGACAACAATAAAATAATAAAACACAGGAAACAGAGGCCACACGACAGGAAGTCACAGTTTATTATAGCTCAGATTAAAATCACACTATTAATGTAACATTTACAGTAAGCTGTTAAGAAGTAGATCATGCAGAATGTGGGTTAAATAATATTTCTTTACTGTTTAATTTATATATGTTGGAGTAGGAAAGTTGGAATAGTTCAGTATTTTGTATTGCTCTTTTCAGTATTATGACAAAATGTATTTATTTATTTAACAGTTTATTAGATGTGTTGTGATTGTTCTTTTTGTGTTGTTATTTATTTATTTACAAATAGATAAATATAAAATGTATTATTTTAATTTAATTATTACATATGTTGGAGTGAAAAAGTTGTTTTGTATTTTGTTTTCGATATTAAATACCAAATATCATATTTATTATTTTAATTATTACAAATTGGAGAGAGAAAATTGGAACTGTTCAGTATTTTGTGTAGTTCTTTTCAATATTATAACAAAATGTAATGTTTATAATATATTAATTATTATTATTATTATTGAATTTTTTTTAAGTTGGAGTGAAAAAATTTGAGTTTTTCTGTATTTTGCATCGTTCATTTTGACATTATAGCAAAATATAATATTTATTTACTTAGTTTTATAAAATGTTTTTGTTTAAATACATTAATCTATTTATATTTAAATTATTCTGTATTTTTAGTAATGTTTACATGATAATTATTATATATATATATATATATATATATATATATATATATATATATATGTTGGAGAGGAAATATTGGAATTGCTCTATATTTTGCATTATTATTTTCAAAATTAAAACAAAACAAAAAAAAAAATGCATGCAAACATTACGATTAATATCGGATTTGTTTAGTTCCCGTTCCCTCAATTTAAAATTCTCTTGATTCATTTTAGTGACCTGATTTCTCTGATCTACAGAAGTAAATACTCTGTTTTATTAAAACCTCAGAATAATAGCATCATCTTTACTCTCATTATTTACCAAAACACAATTAACGAAGAGCTTGTGACAGAAACTCTGCAGAAGCAGCTGAGCTGGAGTGATGATCGATCTGTGGTCAGGTGACTATAAATAGCAGATGAGTGCAGACCTGGCTGCTGTCTTGCGTCTGATTGGTCAGTCTAGCATCAATGAATCCTCCTGGTGGCGGCATCTTTCCGGGAATGCTGTTGTAGTAGTGATGATCGGCCGACTCCTCTCCTTCCTCCGTCCACGGGGGCTCGTCTGTGCTCATAACCCTGAAGAGAGGACACAGTGAGAGGCAGAGCGGGTCTCAGGGTCAGAATCCTGTAGGTTTGGAGGAGGACTGACCTGTCGTGCATGGACGAGGGTTTGCTGGACGGACACTGCAGATAGAGCTGAAAGCGCAGGTCGAAGGCTTGACCGATCGTACTGATCACGTCCTGAGCAAGACCGTCAGAGCACTCCAGAATATGACAGGCTAGAAAACACGGGACACGTCAGGATCAATATCACCAATCCTGTCGAGAGCATGTCCATCACAAGCTTCACCCCAAAATCAAAAAACTTTTATGACCATTAGGATTATTGTCATGATAATTAAGCACATTTAACACTCTAAATTTAGAAAAAATATTTAAAAAATGCAAAAAAATTGAAGATTTTGTACATTATGGTAATTTTTATTTATTAATTTATACATATAAAATATATATTTTATTATTACAATACAAAAATAAAAAATGCAGTAAAATATATATTTTTCCTATTTTTATTCATGTTTTTAATTTGTTTATATATATATATATATATATATATATATATATATATATATATATATATATATATATATGTATATATATATATATATATATATATATATATATATATATATATATATATATATATATATATATATATATATATATATATATATATTGGTTTATTATAGTTTTTATTGACTGTTTTAGTGTTATTTTAGTACATCAATATGCAAGTGCAATGAAAGCTAAAATTAAATAAGCGAACATTTTTTTTAATTTATATTTTATTTTAAAAAAGGTTTTTTATGGATTTAATTTGAGTAATAATCCTGTTAACTGTTTTTAATATATGCTTATTTAAGTAAATAAAAATATTACAGTAAAAAAACACTGTAAAAATACAACATTAAAAGTACTGAGCATCACTATAATAAGAATTATATATATATATATATATATATATATATATATATATATATATATATATATACAACTTGAAGTTATAAATTATAGCGGGAATAAATTGACTTAATTAACAATATACTTGTATGTTTCACAGTCCTCTGATGTTGATAAACCAAATAAAACATTTAATCATTTTTAGTAAGTTTTTAATTTAATTTATTTAAAGTTGTTTAAATTAAAATGTATTTTAATTTGACATTTTTCTGATTTAATTATCAGCTTTTCATCAGTTCAGAAAACACAGGCGGTTCTTTTCCGAATCCACATTTGGGAAACCCTGCATTATAAAACTGAAATCTTGATAGTAATAATAATAACAATAATACTGTCTAAAGGTCTAATAAAGTGCTTAAATTAAAAAATATATATTAATTTTTTTTTATTTTGCATAAAGAAAATGAAGACTGTATATATAAACATCAAAACTTAATTACATTTCTTTCTTGTAATTTTAGGGTGAACTGTGATGAACATGTTTTTATCTGATTTATCCATTAAAATACACGAAACATTAACATGCAGGTACACAAACACACATGCACGAACACAAGACACAAGTATTAGATATCAGCAGATGGAGAACTGGCTGACTCACTCTGCTCTAAGGTGTTCATTACCAGATCTTTCCTCTGACAACATCAAAAATGCATTTGCAAGAACAGCGCATGTTTGTATCGAGAGAAAGTTAAAAGATCCATGAAATGAAAAGAGATGGAGATACAACAGCCACAGAAATTGATTTTCTGATGCTAAATGCAGCTGTGGTGCACTGATCAATCACGCTTGTGTGTGAATGTGCCGTTACAGGACGGCCCGGCGTGATAAACACAATAAACTGGCCCTCAGGAGCCGTAGAGTTAAAACTGTGGTTGACCAACAAGAACATCCTCAGTTCTGCACCATCCAGCAAAAACATGTTATGTAACTGTTATGGTTAGGATTGCAGGCCCTGCAATGCTTTCAAAGTGATTCTCTTAAAGGAACAGTTCACCCAAAAATGACAATTCTCTGCAGTGAATGGGTGCCGTCAGAAGTCACAAGCATCAAAATATTCCACACCACTCCAGTTCATCAGTTTATGTCTTCAGAAGTCAAAAGCTGTGCATTTAAAAGGAACAAATACATCACTAAGATGTTTTAACTTTAAACGGCTGGTTTTGGCTAAAATACGAAGTCTGGTCTGAATCAGGAGAGAAATCTGCACAGATCAAGCCCCAAAACAGCTAATATGTGGCTGGATTTTGATGTGAGGCACAACAGGAGATCATGAACTTGAATTTTAACTGGAAATAAATGGTTTAAAATCAAAACATCTTAATGATGGATTTGTTTCAGCTGTCGGCTTCTCAAGATGTAACATGGTGCAAGAAAGGATTATTTATAGTAGGAAACGAAAGAGTATTTTTACATCCAAACAATGCCACACAGATCATCAGAGCATGCAGCAGAGGAAAAGACGGGAATAATACCTCTCCGGTTAACGGGATCTTTCGCCACATAAGCGACGTAATCAGTCGTGTCCTGTTGAGAGAAGACACAGGAAAGGATTCAAACCTAAACTGAGCTAATTCCACTTCTTCATGCTTTTATGAGCCTGTTTTTTTTAAAGGTGTCATATAACGGCAAACACAATGTTTCTTGCTTTTTAGAAATGAGTTTGATGCATACTTTGAAATTCACAATTCATCCTCTGTTTATTGAAACTGGAATACAAAAAATGACTCATTTGTTGATTGGTATGATGATGACGATGACATCACATCTCATTAACATATGAACACCCACATTTACACATTAAAAACACGGATCGTGAAGATGTCGCGATTATGACATTTACATATTAAAAACTGCAAAACTAACTAATGATGATCACATCCATTAGCTCAGTAACATATGACTGCCCACATTTACATCAAAATTTAAAAATTATCTATTCTTGAAATTGTCATGACATCACATCTGAGCTCATTAACATATGACTGCCCATATTTACTCATTATAAACAGCTAATATTACTATAATTTGTAAAAATTAGATGATTATGACATCGCATTTATGATCTCATTAACATAAGACCGCCCACATTTACTCATTATAAACAGCTAATATTACTATAATTTGTAAAAAATTAGATGATTATGACATCACATTTATGATCTAATTAACATAAGACCACCTACATTTACTCATTACAAACAGCAAATATTACTAATTTGTAAAAGTGAGATGATTATGACATCGCATTTATGATCTCATTAACATAAGACCGCCCACATTTAATCATTATAAACAGCTAATATTACTATAATTTGTAAAAATTAGATGATTATGACATCACATTTTTGAACTCATTAACATAAGACCGCCCATATTTACTCATTAAAACCAGCAAATATTATTTATTTGAAAAAGTGAGATGATTATGACATAACATTAATGATTAACATATGACCACCCCCTTATACTTATTAAAATTCCAATAACAATGACTTCATGACGTTGTCATGATTACGACATCAGAATGATGATCTCATTAATATTACCACCCACATTAACATATTAAAAACTGCTCAAAGGCTTCAGCCTAAACCTTTTTTGGGGGGTTAATATGTAAAACTATGTATAATTATTTGGATTTAGTGTATGAGGACTGGAATAAATTACTGAAAAAATTACTAATTTGACATGATTTTGATGTCATATCTATCAGCTCATTAGCATATGAACAGTCATATTTACACTGTTCAATATTCAGAACCTTATAAACAACATGAACGCAGAAGCTAGCCAATCATAAAGTAATTCACGAACACAAGTCTTAAAGTAGATAAAACAGCTTATTTAGTGAATAGATCTTGCGCTGCTTTTGGCGTAATAAAGATTACAAATAAGATATATTTAGTATGGCTCCTTTATTCCCAGGAACACTGAAGTCGTTCTTCGATATGCCCTTAAACACTCTTCTCTGAGCTCTCTGAGATTTGCCATAAAGTGTGGTGAGACTGAGAGTCAGCGGAGGAGTGAATCACGGGTGTGATGTTGTCAAGTCTTACCGGATCTCCACCGGAGGCAAAGGATATGGACTGCATGTGATGATTGGCTATTATCTGAGGAAACAGGAAGGAGCATCACTCATCTGCTCCGACAGAGGGAAAGAGAGGAGATAAGTGTGTGTTTCTGGACCTGTTTGGAGTCCGGTGTCATCAGGTTCAAGCTGCTGGTGGAGATGTTGAGATTAATGCTCATCCCAGCAAACTGCAGGTTACTCTTGCCCAAAATACTGGAGAGGAGTTTGGAGGTAGGCTGAAAGAGAGAGAGAGAGAGACATCTTAAGACCTTCTTCATTGCTTCTTAACTTCTTACATGTAATAAAGATTGCCTGTTTGAAAACTATTTGTCCTGTATTGAAAAGTATAATAATTTCACTAATCCAAAATAATTTCCCACAAATTAAGATTAAATAAACTCTAAATATGTTATTGTATATTTAACCAATTCTTATTATAGTATTATATTAATTTGTAGTACTGTTATTTTAATTTATTATACTATTTTTGTCCTGCATAAAATATATAAAAATCATGTTCCACAAATTAAGATTAAATTTTTTTTTTTAATTATTCATTTAATTTTATATTTCACTAATTCTTTTTATATTATGTTCAGTTGAAGTACTGTTATTTTATGTCCTTTATTGAGATTTGTGAAATCTCACTGGTCCAAAATCATATTCCGCAAATAAAGATTCAATATTTTCTGAACAATTATTTTATTTAATATTTTTTGTATAGTATTATATTGATATTTCATTTGTCGTACTGCTATTTTAATTTATTTTGCCAACTTTTGTCCTGTATTGAATAGCTTCATCCACAGTGGAATCTTAATAGTCAAAAATCATGTTCTAAATAATTATAATTTTTTTAATTAATATTTTATTTATTCTTGTTATACTGGCATTTCATTTGTAGTATTATTTTAATGTATTTTTATTTTATAATTATTTAAACGTATATTATTTAGCTTCAAATGTTTCGTCAATTAAAATGCAGTGTTTTGCCATGCACACTTAAATTAAAATTAAATTCAAATCACTTGTGTCAGTCTACATTCATATTATAAAATGGAAGAAGATTCAAAAAACAAAAACCATGCATGCAATGCATCCTTCTGTGTCCAGCATCGTGTCATTAAATCAGGACATTCAGCACGGCACGCTTTAAAGCTTCCCTAAAACCCCCACACACACATACGTTCATCTGAAAGCGGACACGTCCCTTTCCACGGCTACAAACGTGCATCAGACACACACACACACACACACACACACACAGCAGGAGGCAGGAGGGTTGATTACTGCTGCTCAGTACAGAATGAGTCACCATGCTAACAGTATGCCCACACACACACACACACACACACACACACACACACACTGCAGCACGCCATTTCTCTTTTCTCCAGCCTTTATTTGATCTCTAACCGTCTTTATCTCCCTCCAAACCTCATCATGCTCCTCGTTTAGCCTTTTTCTGTTTTTACCTTATTTACTTCTCCCTTTCCATCTTATATTTCTCCATCAATATCAATAGCCTCCACCTCTGACCACTTCCTGTTGTCATGTGCAATAGTCTGTAACTCTCTTACGCTGCTTGTCTCTGGTGCTTTTTAATTAAATTGAATGTAATTCAGTTTTCCTCATTCACGTTGTCTTAGACGCTCAGTTTTCATGGAAAAGAACTTCTGAGGTTTAGACTTTTCACATTCTCTGCTGATTCGCTGGGGGAAATGGATTTATAAATGGATTTATAAATGGATTTATAAATGTTTTTTTCAGTTATTTTCCTAATTCTTGTAAAAGTTTTATTAATTTAATTTAATTTGTGTTATTTCTTTTCAATATGTGTATATAGTTTATATAAATTTATTTTACAGTTTTAGTTATTTTAGTACGTTGAGTTAAATTAAACAAAAAATTAGAAATAAATTAAGTATATAATTGTATTTTATATGAAGATTAAATATATTCAGAATTATTTAATTCTACATTTGAATATTTAATATTTTATTTAGTCTTATATATATCTACATTCCATTTGTAGTACTGTAGTAATAGTATTAAATTTTATTAATATTTAATATTTTATTAATCAGTGTTGATTTTTTTTT
Source organism: Carassius auratus (assembly GCF_003368295.1). Lineage (NCBI taxonomy): Eukaryota > Metazoa > Chordata > Actinopteri > Cypriniformes > Cyprinidae > Carassius > Carassius auratus. The sequence goes on from NC_039288.1 coordinate 18,424,387, forward strand.
TTTATTATTTTAAATTATTTAACTAATTTATTTACAAATAACTAAACAGTGGCTTCATCAACAATGAAATCTTAATAATCGAAAATATTGTACAAATAAAGATTAAATATGTTTTAAATAATTATTTTATTCAGCGACTAAAAGTATATACTTTTTTATTAAATCATTTAATTATTTTTTTTTTTTTTTTTGAGTTGGTTTTAGTTGAGAGTAATAACCCTGGCTGATAGCATTATCAAATTTGTCCAAATACTTACAAAAAGGCACACAATCATCTCATAAAATCAGACTTTCCATGATGTCAGTCTGTCTTTAGAAAGCTTTCTATTGTGCTTTTGAAGCTGAATGTGTTACAATATAACACGTCTCTGTTCAGATGTATTTATTATTTGCTCTAGGATGACTGCACATGTACCTTTCTTTTGCGCAGAGCTCCTTTGGCACCAGGGACGGCTTCACACACCAGACTGATCGCCTCCCTGCAGAGAGGAATTACACAAATATGAAGACATGAGCAATTCTGAAGCACAGAGAGAGCAACCTGTGTGAAAACAGTGGCAAAAACAAAGAAAAACAAGGCAAATCATCCTGTCAATCTGACCCAAAGATAAGAATCTTAGCATTTTTTATTGTTCATGAAGATATCTAGAGAACAGAGCTGCCACAGGTTATATTAAAAAATATTTATAATGACAATAACATATGCTAATACTATAAACATACACAAAATATTAAAGAATGAACAAAGATGAGTGCAGATTATTGTGATTTCAATAGTTAACGCTCATGATGATATCTAGAGAATAAGGCTGCCATAAGTAGATAGTAAAAATAATATAAACAAACAAAATATACAAATATAAATTGTAAAATAAAATATTTATTTTTGAGGAAAATTAGTGTAGATCATTATATTTTTCATAAATAAATAAATAAATAATATATTTTGTGTGTGTGTGTGTAAAGAAAACAAAGACTATTTTAATACCAAAAATACTATTTTGCACTGACTTTATTCTCATAGAAATTAAGCATGTAATTTTTTTTATATAATTCTAATTAAAGCTGATTGTCGTTAAATTCTTATTACTGTAGTACATTTATTTATTTAAGCATAAATTAAATGCAATGCGACCGTTACTACCATACTGTATAAATACTAAAAAAATTTATGTAACAGTAATAATATTTAGAATTATAAAAAAAAATAACAGTAATGAAAAATTACCTAATTTTACAATGCAATAAATATTTATGGTCCTATGAATTATTATTTCTGGGAAAATAACATTGCTTTTAATTGCATTTAATGTTTTGCAAAAGGCACAGTATATATCAAACAATGTCAGTGTTAATATAGATAAACCTGCTGATGGTTCATCATTCAAGAACAGTTCAAGAGAGTGATTAGGAACAGCAGGAAGTCAGGCAGAAAACAGGATATGACATCATCTCCAGCGCTGCTAACGCTAGCGGCCCACACTAAACAAACCGCGTCCGCTGGGATCCCATCTGATGTTACACAATGTCTCATCAGCACACGGATGCCTTACATTCACATCTCGTTTTAGCAACAATAAATGAGCGTTTGACTGCGGATTCAAATAAAGAATAAAACATAAATGTGCCATGAAGACCACACAGAGCCATTAACTGTGATTTGGCAGCAAAACAACAGAAAAACATAATTATTAATAAATATATAAACATAAGAGAAATATATAATGGAGAAAACATAACATCTGTCCTCTCTGTTATATGTACGACTGGAAAACCTCATTCATTTTAGTGAATCGGTTCATTTGGACAGTTCACAAAAACAAGCTAATAAATAAATAAAAATTTAATTAAATATAAATTAATATAAATACAAGGATCTGTCCCCATTTTGTCAATGTCTTTTAAATTATTTTATTAAATAAATAAATGCTAATTAAATGTAAATAAATATAAATAGAATTATCAATTTTTTTATATATTATTTTTAAATAAATATATATACACAATGATTTATTCTCTTTTTGTAAAAGTTTTTAGTTTTAATTATTTTATTTATAAAATGAATAAATTAACTAAATGTTACATTTAATAACATTTTAAAACATAGGAAAATTAGGGAAGATCATTATGTTTTATCTTTTGTGATTATTAATAATATTAATCTATATATGCAGTCAGAGTTGGAAGAACAGTCATTTTATCTCAATTTTATAGTTTTTTTTAATATAAAATATATTTAGCAATAATACTTGTCACTATTTCTTTACATTTAAAAAAAATGTAATACTGCCAACAAATTAAAAAATATATAATAATAATTGTGCTTGAAAACACAATTGGTTAAATAATTTTACATTTAGATAAATCTAATTAAATGATCAATAATTTTAAATGTAGATAAAATATTATTTATTTAACTAACAGTGGAAATTGTATAAATCATTATTATTATAATTTTTTTTTTTTTGCATTAGATGGAAAGCATACATCTGAATCCAAATCCACATACAACTAAATATTTGCAATCTGTAAAACATTAAAATATTACCAAATTAACCTGTGCATCTGTGCATGCTATTTCAGCTAATATTACCCACAATTCCTTGCACAACATAACAAGAAGCGTTTGTGACTGTTATATATATAAAACTTGTAGAAAGACAGAGAGTACCGTGTGATTTGTGATCGTGTGGTGAAGTCCAGGGATCTCATGGACCGGAGGACTTCAAGACAGCCCAAATACTGAAAAAGAAGACAGAAATAGGATTAGAGCAGCTTATAATCATCTTTTCTTCAACACTAGATATTATTTTCCCGTGTGTGGGAGAAAAAACATTTTCAATATTCAAACAACATATTAATTACAATTATTCATGATGCATAAAATAACAAAAATGATTAACTACAAAATCAAAGCAAAAAAAAAAACATTTCATACTCATCACATATTATTTAATCTTTATAAAGCTCAAAACCCTGACAAATCATGTACTAAAGTATTAATTAAAATCAATAAAATAAAAATATTTAAAATAAACCACAAAAGAGGACACTGAATAAAATGACACATAAAATGACACATTAAAGTTTTTAGGATCAATCTCATAATATTACATCTACAAAAAGGCACAAACCCTTTACCTTAAATGAACCGAAGAAAAATAAAATAAAATAAAATAAAATAAAATAAAATAAAATAAAATAAAAAATAATGATTACCAACAACAACAAAAAACTGACTATTAAAAAAAAACACTCTTTTAATGGTTTAATGATTAATCTTATATCAAATAAAACTCAAAATGCTAACCCTGCAATAACTATATAATAAATAAATAAAGTAATACATAACATACAAACCAAAATAAAAATAAAAACTGATAGAAGGCATTTAAAAAAATAATAATAATAATCATGCTCCATCTTAAAGGATTCACCTCATATTTTTAAATCTTAAACTAAAACCCTAAACCTACATGAACTACATAAGAATTAAAATAATAAAAATAAATCAAATTTAAGAGTAAAAAGTCATTTAAAATGACTCAAAAGTACAACTTACAGGATTTGTGACCCTGGAGCACAAAAGCAGTCTTAAGTCGCTGGAATATATTTGAAGCAATAGTCAAAAATACATTGTATGGGTCAAAATTATAGATATTTTCTTTTATGCCAAAAATCATTAGTATATTAAGTACATATTTAATAGTAAATTTCCTAGTGCAAGTATATCAAAACTTAATTTTAGATTAGTAATATGCATTGCTTAGAATACATCTTATTATTTGTTTTGCACCCTCAGATTACAGATTTTCAAATAGTTGTATCTTCAGCTTTGTATAGATAATGAGATGATGTATAAATCTCTATTTTAAAAAAAATGACCCTAAAGACTGGTTTTGTGCTCCAGGGTCACACATCACAAAAGCACGAACTAAAATGCACGTAAATAAGATCCAATAATCATATAAAAACAGCCAGCTCTGCAGGAGGCGTCCGTGGAGAGCCGTGTCACTTCCTCTCCAGGCGATGACATCATCCATCAGCACAGCTCTGCTTTATTTAGCCTCTCACCTCGCTGATCTCTCAATGCTGTATGACTCACTCACTCAGAGTCTCTCTACAACTTTCCTTGACTAAATGAATGATTCACCAGCAGTAAGCCACCTGAGAACCCACTAACTCCAGCGTCCGCTCCAGTCACGTCACCTTCTTCCAAGAACACCGTAAACGCTGATTAGTTAAGTTTACTCGAGTGGTTCATGGAAAATTATCTCCTTACTGCCTTGTTTTTATTGCCTGGATTAACTCTGGTGTTCGACTCAAAGCACAGAGAGGAATCGAGGCCGGAAGCGGACGATGAGTCACTGATGTTTGGGCCAATAGTATTTGGCTTAATACAATGATTGGGAATGTGAGCTTCTTGAATGATAGTGTTAGAGTATAAATTTTTCTTTTATGCCAAAATCATGTTAGATCATGTTCCCTCAGGATATATTGTAAATTTCCTACCATAAATATAATTTTTGATTAGTAATATGCATTGCTAAGAACTTAATTTGAACAACTTTCACTGCAAGCTACATTTAGTAAAATGTCAAACTGAAAATTAATTTAATGTTTTAACATTAAATATATTTCTTGCAATATCTTCCAACACCTTTATATTTTCAGTAACATATAGTAAAATATCAAGATAAACGATAAATAAATGACCGAAAAGTAAATAATTTTATATATAATTTAACATTAAATATATATTTTGGAATATATTTTTTAAAAACCTATGGATTTTAGCAACTTTTAACTTTTTTGTCACTTCAAGAAAGTGGTTACTACATATAGTAAAATGTCAAGATAATCAAAGACAGTAAAATTATCATAATAATAAATAAATAAATAAATTAGAGAAGTAAACAATTTATAATTTATAACATTAAATATCTATTTTTGTAAAAAGAAACTTACATCTATAGATATTTAGCAACTGACAGTAAAATGTCAAGATAATAAAAGACAGTAAAATTATCATAACAATATATAAATGAATAAATTAGAGAAGTAAATCATTTATATTTTGTAACATTAAATATCTATTTTGCATTTATTTTTACACCTATTGATTTTCAGCAACTGACAGTAAAATGTCAAGATAATCAAAGACAGTAAAATGACCAGAAAAATAAATGATTTTAAATAAATCACTGAAAATTAAATAATTGAATATATATTTTGTTATATTATATATTTTTTAACCTACAGGTTTTCAGTAACCTACTTTTTCTTGTTTTGTAGGAAATAAGGTACTACATTTAGTAACTTGATGATAATCAAAGATAGTAAAATGATGAGAACAATAAAAAATGCCCAAAAGGCCCAAAAACCTACTCTAAAAAATATATTTAATAAATGCATATGTTATGCAAACTTGTATTCTGTGTTTTGAAATGTATAAGTACATGTTGCATTCTCAGAAAAATGCCAACAGGGGGCTTTAGGAATATGCAATGTATATTCACAATAAGTGTCTTATTAATTTTAACAGAAGAAAAAAAAAGCCTGTAGTCTGTCTGAATGCTAGTCACGTTTGTTTGAGAAGCTCCCATCCAGTCAATGTCAGCGGCTGTCCTTTTAGTCAAATGGAGCATAGTCTGTGTGTGTGTGTGTGTGTGTGTGTGTTCATGCACAGGGTCACTAAATAAGTGAACTGTAAAGAATAACACACATTCAGTCCGGCAAAGGGGGGTTTGGTACAGACGCCGCTAACTTTTGCCAACTTACTCTTACTAAAACACATCAAACTCGAACAAGGAGCTAGAAATACTGTCCTTTACTTTCCCTGTGTCACTCTCTGTACGTTGAATGCTTAGAGAGACCTTTGTCACTCATAATAAAACACATTAAATTAGTCCACTTCCATTGCACGCCGGTTTGCACAATATAATTGAGTCGTGTTGGCGGTTCGTGTTTTGCCTCAACACCAATTCAGAACTAAAAAAAAAAGCTAGAAGGGAATAATGTATGATTCATGCTGCACGAATCCAAGTCACCTTTAGCTCAATGGGGCTGCGAACATGCCTATTTGATCGCAAACACACTAGACAATACGCTTAAAATACACGATACTGTAAAATCTGAGGTCAGTGTTCAACATGCATTGTCTATGTTTGTACAAAAGCATTAAAATGCACTTACCGAAGCACAAATATTTTAAATGTTTGCAAAACATCCCTAAAAGGAGACGATGATGTTGCATGTATAGAAGAGAAATGCACATGCACCACACAGTTCTCAAGCATTTACACAATGCTATGACCAGCAAATGAATGAATGAATGATATATTATATATGTGTGTGTTTATGTTTATGATTAACATGCATGTAGCACCTATTTATGCACATGTTTATATTTATGTCATATATAATTATAGACAAATACAAGCATGTGCATTCATATATCGAATGCACAGAATGCATGCATGCATGTAAAACATGGCGTACGTGCACATATTTGCACAAATCAAAACTTCAACAGTCAAAGATCGGTTATCATGCTTGTCTTTGCATATAGATGTGGACAAGAATAACTGCTCTGTCCTGCACACGTCATGATCCTCGGAGACGATACAGTAACAGAACCGTAGCCGGAAAAACATCCCCCCGGACTGGTGACCGGTCGCCGTGGTTACGCGATTTGCATGCACTTCCTTTTTGATGTGATAAACTTGCTGTTAATTTGAATTGATCAAATCTGTAGAGGTAAAAAAATAAGCGGCCTTTGCCTTTGATATTTAAGGGAAGCTGAGAATATAATCACAATAACGATGCACATAGAGAAGAGTCCCTGAAACGTAAAAACATGCTTTACTGTATAAAGTGAATTAAATAAAGCTATGATTGGACACGAATGATTCATTTTATTTACTGTAGAACTCCTTTACATCCGTTTTACAGTTTTAAAACATAAACACAATATTTTCCTGTTAATTAATATGAAGCTGCTTGGTATAAAGCGGTGTACATAAATATAATGTGACTTTAATAATGAAGAGGAATATGAAAAGTCACGCTTGCAAACTTTCCACATTCATTTTAACTTATATTTACATTTTGTATTATTGAGATATTATTCATATTTTAAATTTTAAAGTTTTTCTTTTTTTCTTTTTTCATTTTAAAATTAGTTTTAATAATTTAGCTGTGTTTTTGCCATTTTTCTATATATTTTTTTTTAAATAGATCTATATAGATTTATTTTTTATTATATAATTGATATTAGTTATCATATAATTAAAAAGAGTTTTATTTTATTTTATATTTAAATATTGTAGCATAAGAAGTTACACTAAAGGAAACTGAGGTGCCTTGGCAACTAAATAAATAAAAAATACATTTATTTTATTTTTTTTTATTTTTTTTATTCAATGTTGATTTTATTTTATTTCAAGTAATGAAACCAAAAAATGTTTTAGTTTTAGTACTATAACAACCCTGGTTCAGTCACAGGTGTTTATGATATTAGTTTTACGGTTTCGCTCAAATGTTATAAAATATCAAACACTGGTTATGCATAATCATCCTTTGAAGTTCCATCGAAGAAAACAACTAAACTAAATTTTAATTCACTCATTTATTCAAACACAAACATGATCATTTAATCTATACCGTATGATTTCATTCCAAACTATTTTTTAACGGTATTACAAAATCAGATTTACATGCATGTAAGATGAACATGGTGCAGTATGTGACAGAACAGTTTGTGCTTTCATGGTCAGTTGTGAATCTAATGGTGCTGTTTCGAGTCACTGGCGATCTGTAATGTACACATAATCCCTCCGTCCCAGCACACGGAAGGAAAACAACAAGAGAAATGCAGGACACAGAAAGAATTTGGATCTTACCTTAACGACGTACGTCACTCCAGGTCCGGAAATCTTTTCGGCTGAGTGCAGCCATCCATGAGACGGCTTATTCACTAGACCACCGCAAGCCACGGCACCCGATGCTCCCAGGCCCCAGCTCTCTCCGCCGGGCTGAGACTCTTCCATCCTTCCCTTCTTCCCAGAGTTTGTGGATCCGGGCTCCAGCGGGGCGTGAGGCGCTCCAGAGGCCGCCGGGAGGGTGGATGATCCTGGGCTGCCGGATCCGCCTCCTGTCGCTCCTCCCTGGAGTTTAGACACGGCCAGGTCCTTGACGGCGGACGGCAGGCCCTTGATGCCTAGGAGTCCAGAAGAGTTGGCGAATTTGAGGTTGGAGACTTTGTTAATGAGGGTGCACAAGGTGCCAGTCTCTTCCACAGGGTCAGGCGGCAACACGTCGGCTGGTGGGGCGTACGGAGGGTCGCCCACGGGCGGCGACGGCGGGACGGCCGAGACCTTGGCGTTCATGGAGAGACCGTGCAGAAGCTCATCGACGGACGTCACTGACTCATTCCGGAATCGGTTGTATTTAGCACGGTGAAGCATTCCCCTCGGTGTGCCAGCCTACACGCGAACGGACACATCCAACTCCCAGCTGACTGTCCACTTCTTCAACATGCTGGAGCCGAGAAAGCGTCCCTCAAGGGTTCGAAGAAAGCAAGCGAGGGGACCGTCAGGAAAATCCGACGCCTTGCGGCAGCGGCAGCAGCAGCTTGGGGACCAAAAATAAACCAGAAGACGCAGAATCCATGGAGACAGAGAGAAAAGCAGCGCGAGGTCGCTCCTCTACAGAGATAGAGGGCCAGAGATGACAGAGAGAGAGAGAGAGAGAGAGAGAAAGAGCTCTACTGATGGGATGTCTCTCTCTCCCTCTGCATCCTGGCAGATCCCTGAACATGCATGACTCACTCGGAGAGAAAGAGAGAGAGAACGAGAGACCCTTCTCAACAAAAGACTCACTCAACACTGCAGAGCACTTTCCCTAACAAAAAAAAAAAACAACAACTCCCACCTTACAGCTCAGTAGAACCAATCAATTCTTCAAATTCGCCCTGTTTGTAGGAACGCCTCTTGCTTTGATTCGGTCCGTGTTGAAACAGATAAACAGAATGGAAAAGATGCAATAAACAGATCACTGTAATGAAATCCGAGCTCAGTCAGAATGAACTAGAATCAAAATCAGTCAGCAGCATAATCCACTGACATAATGCAGAAAACACGACTGAGTACAGTGCGTGTTTGTGGATCACATATACAATGAAACTTGGAGCCCTCTAAATTTCCACACATGCAATCAGAAGCAAGGTGCTCTACTCAAAAGGTGTGTTGTATGACCTGCCATTGATTGTAAAATAATAATCTACCAAACTGATGTTAAATATTTGAAAGCGTTCTCCTTTTCCCAAGCATCAGTCTGGTTGGTTCTACCTCGCTAATGCATCGCCATTGTTAAAAAAATGTGTTCAAATTTAAATCTTTGTTCGTCACATACGTTCTTCCTTACGTACTACGAAATCGGCATAAATCCATCCACACGAGCACTCGAATATATCTCCCCCTAGAGAGGACAAAACAAGCTAGGCTTTACTCCTCAATGAGCTTTGCTGTATAATTAAACACAACATTCAACGATTCAATCTCACTTAAATGCCATCCGTATTCAGCAGGGACACGACCGTAAACAGTGATGTCAGATCTCCCAGCCCTAATAAAAAAGAGCCAACGGGATGAAGCCCACGATATTAAGGCAGGAAAAAAAGAGCCATTCATGTAAAATGTCCAGAAGCGCTCGTGACAGGGAAGCAGCAGTCATTCACAAGCTTCTTGTAGCGCTGCGGCTAACGCACTGCAGTCCTTCCCAGCGTCTCGCTTTCTTGCCTGCAAACTGAAAAAAGAGGAAAAGACAGAGAGAGAAACAAGGAGAGAGAGAGAGAGAGAGCGAGCAAGGGTTTGTCTTCTCCACTAAGACAAAAGCAAAGAAAGCGTTATAAGAGCTCCTTGTTCTGTGAGGTCACAGAGATGTGGAAGAGATGCTGAGGAGAGGATGTGAGGATGCTGGGGAGCCGTGCACACACAAATGATTTGGGCTTGCTGTGAATGGAAAGGCAGAAGGGCATACCAATGTTTCTGTGAATGAAGTCAGGCCTCGGCAGCTTTCTGCATGGCAATCCCTCGGGATGGATCCCAACCGGCCAATCAGGGAAGAGCAGGATGACTCATTCAGGGTAGGCTGGCTGAATAGTGGGACAAACCACTTGAAGCACAGGTGATGGGAGAAACCATTCTCTCCTGACAGCACTGCATACTGCGTCGCTTCGAAACTCCTGAATGCATGTAACCCTAAAATACATCCCGGTGGGATGCATGGCCTGTTTCGGAAGAAAACAATGATAGTCGATTGCACTCGCCGATAAACTGATCCCTCGTTGTGTCTTTAGCACATTCATATGAATGAAGGCTGATCAAAGAACATACACTGAATTATATGATGCATCCTGCACAACAGAGCCGTTTGATTGCAGTAGGTCGTTCTAAAAATAAAAACACGCAGCAAGAGCAAAGGAACTAGATTTGTACATTTCTTGAAGAAAATGTCAGTTTTTTTTTTTTAAATGTAATGTGGTGCAGTTGCTAGGGTATTAGGATGGTTGCAAGAATGTTGCTATTTGGTTGCTAATGTGTTTGTGACTGCTTTTAGAGTATTTACAGTGTTGCTAGGATGTTGTGTGTGGTTGCTAGGGGCTCTCTGACTGGTTGAGTTCATTCTTCAGTGTAAAACTGTCTGAGTTTTATTGTCCAGTAGATGAAAAATCCACAAATCTGATGCATTTAGGGAAGTTTAAGAAAAGAATATCCATTTAAGTTTAAAAATTAGCCTTGAATGAAGTCACATAAAATATTTGTTGGAATAACATGCACTAATAAAAAAAAATAAAAACTTCACTTTGACTTCTAATATTTAACATATTAAATATAAAAAGCTGATCAATAGCCTTCAATAATGAATAAGCTGAAGTGGTGCACATCTGGATCAGGATTTATTTAATCTCTTCGACTCTACAGTGTTTCTCAGGCTGTTTACTCACAGTGGAAACGAGTTCATCGGGTTCATCTTCATTTCATAATACACCTGAATGATGAAAAACACAGAAAATCTGTTACAGATATATAAGAAATCATACTGTATTTATTACAAATTATGTGTTGTATGTGTTTATATTTATACGCATAGAGAGAGAGGTGATAGTGGGTGGCGGACTATGTATGTGTGTGTGTGTGTGTGTGTGTGTTTGTGTTATCTTCATAGTCGTGACTGAAGTGTGTCGGGTTCACTCCTACACATGCTCATTAAAACAGCAGGAAGTATGGAAACTGAGAGAGAGAGAGAGAGAGAGAGAGAGAGAGAACACATAAAGCTTTTATTTCCAAAGTCCAAAAATCACATCACATCACATGATCACATGTCTGTTAGGACACATATGAGGTATGTCACTCTTAAATGGCAGGAAAAGCAAGCTTAGACAAGAATAATTTTATTCCTGTGACTGATAGTAAGGTTTAGTGACCTAAAAGCATTCGTTTAACTAAACTGCAGATTTATAACAGACTATTTTCGTTTTTGTGACCCTGAAAGATTCAATATTCTAGATGTCTTTTGTGACCCTAAAATGTCAATTTACAGTATAAAATTTTTTAATATAGAATAAAACAATAATATCTACTACATATTGATAGAGCATTTATTTCAAAACTGCATATAGCAGAGTAAATCTTCCGACTGGATCCAGAAACACGAGAGAGAGAGAGAGAGAGAGAGAGAGAGAGAGAGAGAGAGAGAGAGAGAGAGAGAGAGATAGAGAGAGAGAGAGAGATGCTGCTGCCTACAGGAACCTTTACTGTAACCATAGTTTCAAAGACAGCATAGCAACAGGAATGAGGTGAGGGGGCCAGCCTTAATGATTGGCAGCTCACATCCGGTGGATGCCATTGGCTGCTGCGATAGAGTGTTTTCCGGTAGTGTAACATGCCACTACATGCGTTTGCAGGAAGATGGAATTCAGGTGTTACTAGGATACCGCTACATAAGATCAGCATTTGTTTTCATGCAAACAATCTATGATGCAAATTCCCGAGGATGAGTCACTATAATTGACTCATGAACAATATTGATTATGAAGGCTTATGTTTTTGTGTGTTTTTAAATTCTAATGCATTTAGGAGCATGAAGATAAAATATTATGTATCATTCGGTGCATATCTCAAAAAGTTGTAATGGCACAAATGCATATTTAATGTGTAAATTATTTATATTATTTAACAGAAGCTTGAGTTTATTTAGGTGTTTGACATAAAATGGACCTTAACTTGTGCAAAATGATTTTTGGTTATAATTATTATTATTATTATTATTATTATTATTATTATTATTATTATTATTTAATACACAAAATAAAGTGTGCATTTTCACATGAGCAAGGTTTTCAACAAATAACTGCATTGTCTTTTTGAAGCCAAAATTACAGATTGTTTTTGACAGAACAATTAGGTTTCATTAAAAACTGCATGTATAATGATTATATGAAATTAGATATTGTTTAAAAATGTCTGATGAGTTATAAAAAAAAAAAAAATAAAAAAAAATAAAAAAAAATATATATATATATATATATATACATACATATTTCTTAAAAGGACTTTGGTTAAAATGACAATTTTGTTTATTACGTCTTTTTTTATTTCAGCTTTTCTCTTCTGTTTTTGAAATATAATACAATTTATACGATTTTATTTTTACCTTCTTTGAAAATTTGAATACGTCGAGCACTATAAAAGTTAGATGCAATAAAAGTAAAATGTTATTTAAAAATAAAAATACAAAAAAACATTATTATATATTAACTGGAACATTTTTCATCGCTGATCGGTTTCCTCCGCCCCCGCCCTTCCGACGTGCTCACGCTGACTCCAATCACATGACCTCTCTCAACCAATCAGAAGCGGCGGCTCCGGTTGAACAGCGGGTTCAAAACTGTTTCGGTTAAATTTGTTAAAGTTGCGAAAGTCTGATTGAATCCTTCTTTCACGGATCAATACATCTGATCATTGTCATAAGTGACTTAATTTAACAACTACAATGGCTCATAAACAGATCTATTACTCGGATAAATACACAGATGATCTTTACGAATACCGGTAAGACGAGAAAAACGAGGTTTGAGGCCTCGACACGGCGCGTGTTTTTATTTAAGCGTCAGTTGTGCGTCAATATTGAAAGGAAGCGTTATGAATTGCTTAGTATATTTAATTCATACGAATTTGGTCATTTTAGAAGCATGTTTTGACGTCATTTGAAATCTTGTGGAAGGATTGCCTCCCGTGTGCTTTTACTGTAGTGACGTCATTCCGCAGCATCACGTTCACGTCAGTCACAGCACGTAAATATTATTGATTGTCGTTTTGTGACGCAGACACGTGGTCTTACCGCGAGAACTGGCCAAACAAGTGCCCAAATCCCATCTGATGACCGAGGACGAGTGGAGGAGGCTTGGCGTGCAGCAGTCGCTCGGATGGGTGCATTATATGATCCATGAACCAGGTCTGAAACACACACAGACACACACACAAACACAGACAAAACGACACACACACACAGACAGACAGAAACACAAACACACACAGACAGACAGACACACACATACAGACAGACACACACATACAGACACACACACACACACACACACAGATAGACACACACGGCACTAAAGTCAGCTGATCTCTGAGCATGTGATGTGAATCTGGGCTTGAATATTGCATTTCCAAACTGTGTCCTTAAAGGATAAATTCATTCCAGAATAAAAATCCCAGATAATTGACTCCGCTCCATTCTATCCGAGATCATGTCTGTCTTTCTTTCATTTGAAAAGAAATGAAGGTTACGGAGGAAAACATTCCAGGATCCCAGCCGCGGAATAAGGCTCTTATCTACGTTAGCCAATCGATCATTTTCTAAAACAAAAATAAAAAAGTCATATACTTTTAACCTCAAATGCTTGACTTCTTTGTGTATTGAAGTTCATTATTTGGAGAAGAATCCTGGAATGTTTCCCTCAAAAGCCTTGATTTCTTTTCAGCTGAAGAGAGAAAGACATGGAGGAGAGTAAATGATCAGGAAACGTTTATTCTGAAAGTGAATGACTCCTTTAATATAAAAGTTATTATAGATGAAAGAACTAAAAAGACTTAAATTTGATGGTTATTTTTCAGAACCTCATATTCTGCTGTTTAGGCGACCTCTGCCGAAACAGTGACAGCGACCCGTCAGGAACACTCCTGTGGTTTTCAGTGAATACTGGAGAACTAACCACGTTTTCTGGACTCCTTTGACCATGATGCTGCGTTTCACGTCTGTTGTGCTAAAACAGAATCAAGGGATTGTGGGAAATGTATTTTCAGTGAAAATTAAGGACTCTTAACTCTGGAAAAAATATTCATAATAATAATGTGACTCCAGTGCCTCTCTGAGTGAAGCCAAACCTTTAAAGATTTGTGTTGAATAAAAGTCTGTGATGCATCATCAGTGTTTAGAAACCTAAATCAGTGTTTAAGTGGCTGAGCTAAATACATTTTTTGGGATAAGAGATGTACTAAAGGGAGATTCTTGGTGTCTATCTCGTTAAGACATCAGCCATTCTCAGGTTGAAATTAATTATTCAGGGAAGGCGATTGTGATACTGTACAGATGCTTTATGAAGTTGGAAATGTGCTTATATCACATAAAACTTTGTTAAAAAGGTAGAAATACAACAAGAGCCATGATCACAGCACTATCACCAACTGTGCTACCTGAAAAGAACAAGTTTTCACCCTTCATCACAATGTACTTTTGAAAAAGAATAGAATTGTGACTGTGTAAACTGTTTTTTATTATTGCTGCTCTTTATAATAAAAAAATGTATTAAAATTCCACCTCACATGTGTTTATGAGAGGTTTCTCTATCAACACTTCACATCTTTCACCACACGATGGCGCCACATCACAACTAACGCTATGGTTCGGTTTTAAACTGAATAAAAACGGTTTGTAAAAATATTCTAATGGTAAATTATTTAATTGTAAAAGGTCTAATTTCACGGCTGGCAAAATAAGATACACATAAAATGTGTCTGTCTATACACGACAAACAGTTGTGCAAAACGATTAGAGAAAATCGTGAAACGGGTCTGAAGTAGGTAGGAAAACTTCAACACCCATAATGCACTTGGGTCGATCAGGATGACCGTGTGTGGGGATTCAAAAAGACGGAAGTATGATCTGTAGTTTTTACAAAATCATTGTACCTGTCGAATGTAAACAAACGGGAAACATAGCTATTCATTGTTAACTTGTTCCCCTGACATTGTTACAATACAAAGCTGTTTTAAAATCGACGAACTTACCCGTTAAAGCACAACTATTTGAAAATAATATATGTAGTTGTTTAAAGCTTAGAGGAAGGAAATAAAGCTAATACTCCGACGGAAGAATTACGATCACAAGGCAGAATATTTAACGTGTTTTATCAGATTTCAGATTATCATGGCAGAGTTTACGTTTTATTGTTTGCAATACGAGTCCAGTTTTGTTTCTGTAAATATCAAATATGTATTTTAATGCTTCTGCTAAATATCCAGACATCCAGGTATTCTTAATATATAAACAAAACAAAAATCACAACTAGTATGTAAAAAGCCAATAGCTTTGCCTTGTTTGGACTCTAAAACATTAAACAGATCTGTTCAGTTATCATAAATGTCTCTGTCTTGGCTGGAGCATGACCAGATTTACTTACAGATGCTTATTATTACATCTGTGTTTCATCAAAGTGGAGTTAATTAAATTAATTGTTCATTAAATTCACTCACCTGTGGCTGGATCTAACTCACTTCCTGTTTCTGAAGAACCACATCCTGCATGTGGCTAAAAGATGCTCATAATGAACGGAGGAAGAGGAGAGAGCCTCAAACCACAAGATAAAACCACAATATGCTTTCCTTTGCTCACAGATTAATGACTGCATTGAGAATCTTGTGGAAAATGTACAGAAAGAGCATTGTGTGACAGCCGTGCTGCAGAATACTGTTGCATATGCATTCAGTAATTAAATACTATTATTAATTGCAATAATAATCTATCCAGTTTTGGTTTTTATGCAGAAAAATGAATGGAAGAGGCATAAACAATGTCTGTGTGTGTGTGTTGTAGGAGTCTATATCGATTTTTATATATAAAAGTATTTTATTGGCTACTGATTGTGTGGGTTAGTTTACAGTCATATGGTCATCTCAGAGGTCAGGGGTCAGGGTCATGTGTGCTGACCTTTGGATGAGGATAAAGGGTGACATCATTGACCTCGACATGGAGAGAATCCACAAAAGCTTTTATGTTTTTAAAGATTTTATGTTTTCATACAAACCTACAGCTCAAAACAGGACAGACGCATTTGCAAATCTGGCTTATTTTCATCAAACTAAAACTAAAAACAACTTTATTTTTATTTGAAATAAAATAAACGATAACCGAAATAATTTTTTTTTTATTTCACCTAGTTGCCAATACTATATTTTTCATTCTAAATTAAAATTGATGTACAAAAATAAAAAAAATTAAAATCTAAAATGAGATATTTATATTAATATAAATAGATATAGATAGATATTTAATTAAAAAAAGATAATAGATGAACTTGATATACTAAAAAGTTTTTTTTTTACTAAAACGAACTTAAATTAAAATTAAAACAGAAAATATTTCAAGCAATTAAAATATGAATAAAACTATAAAAGTATCTCAATAAATACAGTTTTGTTTTTCCAGGTTGACAAATTAACATTTCTCATTTTAGTTCAGTTAAAACTAAAACTGAAATAAAAAAAGTATCTAAACACTTAAAATATACTAGTACTTGAAGAAGTAAACCTATTTAAAATGGAAAATGAAAAAGTAATGATAGTATCTCAATACAAAAAACAAGGTTATAGACGCTCACAAGTGATAGAAATATTATTTATTGTGATCACAACCTCTATTTTAAAAGACAAAATATATTCTAGGAAAGTTTAAATATATCTGTTCAGATAAACACACGTGATTATTGAAATAGCACAATAGTTGAAATCCAGATCTTGCTTTGACTAACATGAGCCGGCGTCATTTGCTCTCGAGGATGGAGGGAGTATAAATAGAAGTGTGCAGACGGTCGTAGACAGCACTTGTCATCAGCCTGAGGCCCGTCTCACTGCACACATCCTCCACGGCGCTCAAACACATTCACTGACCGACGGGATCCACGGACCACCAACAGACCCAGAGCGACTGCGAGTGTGTGTTTAGCTCCCGGTCTGAGCTGTGTGTGTGTGTGTGTGTGTGTGTGTGTGCGCTCTTGTCCAAGCGTCTGTCCCTGGAGTCAGAAAATGATGCCATGATGAGCGATAATGAGGCGGTTCAGAGAACACCTTTTCCATCACAGCTCTCCTGGAGGACAACAACAATAAACAACAAACATCAGCCTGCAGAAAACAAATGTGTTTAATAAAGCATCTGAAACTACTTTGGGCTTATATTCATGTCCAGACAATGTCATGTAATATATAATACAGAATAAATATTTAAAATACAATAAATGTAAAATACTAAATAAAATATGATTAAATATAAATATAAAACAGAATACAAATAAAATTAAAATAAAAATATAAAAAAATTAATTAAATAAAATCTAAAATAAAATAAAATATAACATTTTAAATAAAAATATATACAATAAAAAAATATGAATTTTTGGAGGGGGAGTGCAATACAGGGGACGCCTTTATTCAGTATTTTCTGAAGCAATTTTAAGGAAGCATTTCTATTTCTGACCTCAGTACTGACCCAAAGTCAGATGAGGAAGCACTTTAAATGTAGAAATGCATCACAAATAAATAATGCAGATATTTATAAATACTTGACGAAGTCTTTTTCACCTTCAACAAATGTGTGCAGTGAGCCCAAATGAGTCTGAAATCAAACATGCACTTTAACATCCAAAAGTTTGAGATCAGTCTCTTCTGCTCACCAAGGCTGCATTTATTTGATCACAAATCCATTTAAAGTGTAAAAATTGTGAAATATTATTACAATTTAAAATAACTGTTCTCTATGTGAATATCTTTTAAAATATAATTTATTTCTGTGATGCTCCGCTGTATTTTCAGCATCATTCCTCCAGTCTTCAGTGTCACATGATCTTCAGAAATCAGAATAATATGATGATTTGTTGTTGAAAACTCTTTTGATTTCATTGAGAGACTGTTATGAAATCAAAGATGCTGTGATTTCTCTCACCCATGCTTTCTTCCACTGCTGCAGGAGTGTGTTGTGGTCGGTCAGAGCGGTTCTCCAGCGCTCCACAGCCTCGTCTGAGAGCACACAGACACACGTCACATCACGTTCAGCTCAGACTGACACACAGTGATGAAACACTACCTCTGCTGAGCCGCAGGTCCACTTTAGACGCATCACTTCCTGCTTCAGACACGGCTGTACACTCGTACTGGACGTCTTTAGTCAAAGCCTCCTCCTTCAGCCAGCTGCTCACAAGCACGGCATCATGGGAAACCACATGTCTGTATTCAGTGACGCGAGTCTCGAGCTTCTGCCCGTTTATGTGCCACTCAACACTTACATCTCTAGGACCTGAAGGAAAACTGCACTTACATATGGATCCTGTTTAGCACTCCAACACACACACACACACACACATTCACAGCTGAAAGCGCCATCATGCTGTCTGTGTTATGACACTAGTTTCACACGCATGCATCATAAACTGTAGATTCAGATCATAAACCAGCAATAATCACCATATTTATTTGATTAGGCTGGATCACCACAAAAAAAGCATTAAAAACACACCATATATAACTATTTGAAACAAATATCTCTCTGTATTCCTAAAAAAAAATGTTTATAAAAAAAAAAAAAATAATAAAAAATAAAAAACGGGTTCTTACAAATAAAATAAAACAAAGCATAAATTAATAAATGTTTTCATGTTTTTCTCCAGTCATTTTAACGTGGATATATATGAAAAAATAAATAAATAAATATAAATATATATATATATATATATATATATATATATATATATATATATATGAAAATGCTAGTTTAATGTTATTTCATTGGACTAAAACCCACTTAAAACTAATAATAATAATATTTTTTTTCAGGAATTTAAAAATGAAACATTTTCTCATTAAGACATTATTGCCATATACTGGATTCAATCTTTTTAAAATGAGGTTTTCTTTCAAATAACATAGGTTTTTACGTTTGGAACTTGAAAAAAGGCAATATTTATAGATAATTCTGCTAATATTCGCTCAGAAACGGAAGTGAATGTGTTAAGATTAATGAGGCCTGGGATCAAAGAAGAAACCAAGAACCATTTACAAGTCTTTTTTAAAATGCAAATGAGGTAAAGGATTTTCAGCAGCACGAGGGTTACAAGTACACAAATATGTATTTGAGACAAGAATCAGTCTGTTGTGCAAAGTTATATTCATATTGTCATGAGCGTGCATGTTAAAACACATCTTCACTAACACACCTCAACACAGATGTTTTGCCATTCAGACATTTATTCAGTCCCTCTACCAAAAAAGATTTGAAGAAACTTTGTACATCTAGAGCTTTTCCATATGTACATATAGTGTATTTACACTGTACAGTCAGTCAATCATCTTCCTTTACACGTCAGCGGAGAAACAAGACAGAAACCAGAATCATAAATTAGAGAATTAAAAAAAAAAAAAAAAAAAATGAAGGAAATTCTAAAAAGATTTACTAATAAGCTTATTCATCCTTTATGGATTGAATAAAAAGAATGCATAAAATAAAAAAAATAAAAAAACATATCATGCATCAGACAGAAGATCTGGAACATGCAGACACACAAACGCCGTCTAAATACTCTTCACTGACTTCCTGTCTGACTTCTGGCTCCTCGGCCAATCAGAACACTTGATAGTGAAGGAGGAGCGAGGAAGGGAAGTCACAGAGTATTGAGACGAGATGGATGAGTGAGAGCGAAAGGTCAGAGGTCAGGGGTCAGAGGCAGCACTCACCCAGGGCCAGGCAGAAGAGCAGAAAGGCCTGGTGAGGGTGAACGCTCCAGGACTGCTCCGTCAGCAGAGGAGGAATCAGACGAGCCCCGGACGAGGGGAAAGAGCTGGGCTCTGGAAACAGGAAACAGGAAACAGGAAGTGGAAGGAAAAGTGTGCTGAGAATCAGAGTAGGACAGGAGATGTGGGAACACTACAGCCAAACCAGGACACCGTTCACCCCAAAATCAAAAGAAAAAGATTTGACATCAAAATAAACTCTATTTGTGATATCATTATTCTATTTTATTTTCATGACATTCAACTACATTTACATACAATGGCAAAAAATCTTATATGAATCTGGATGCGATTTTTTTAAATTATATTTATTAAAATCACTGTCAGGAAATATTGTCAAAATTGCTAAATAAAAATAATAAAAATAATTTTTATTTATATTTTGTAGTTTCTTTGACATTTCGACCCAGAATCAAAAGAAAACTAAAATTATATTGTGCATATATATATATGAAAAAAAAAAAAATCCATGATAAAACAGTCAAGGAAATTATCTGGTTAGGATGCAATTTATTATTATTTTGTGTATTAAAATCACGGTTATGAAATAATGTCAAAATATAGAATGCTAAAATGTAATTCTTGAAAAGAAAAAAAAGAAACATTTAAAACTAATATTTGTAATGTATTTTTTTGTATTTAAACCAGACTTCATATAATATCAGTAAAATGTAAAAAGTGATAGTTTTTCTTTAAATTTGATGCATTTCACTCCAAAATCAAAGGAAGAAAAAAAAAATTTTTTATATATTATATTTTTCATTAAAAAAAACGAATTTTTTATTAAATCAGCCATGAAATAATGTCATAAAAAGATTTTCTTTAGATTTTGGGGATTATTGTTATTATTTTTTTGTGACATTCACGCTATTATTGCAGAATTGTAATTAAATAATATAATAGCTTTTAAAATATCTAAAACATAAACCTTCTTTAAGAAAAAAAAAAAGTGTTCAAAGCTCACGTTTGTGGACACCAGTGGACAAGTCTCAGATTTATTTGACTGTGTAAAAATCTTGTTTCGCTCTCTTTCTCTCAAATAATAGCAGGTTAAAGTGTTAGACATCTGCAGAAACAACAACAGGAAGCTGTGCAAGAGACGCATCAGTGTTCAGACATTTTTGGTCTGGTTTCTATCGGCAGCTGGAGAAACAGTGGCTCTTCCTCATCACATCAAACATCCCTGAGATTCAACATCACACGCAGACCGAGCAGAAAACCTGCCAATATCTCCACACTCCTAAACCAAGACACATTTACCCGAGAAGGAAAGTCTGTCTTCCTGAAAACCAAATCTCAAAGTGAAGAGAAAACTATCATCTTTCCGCCGCTTTGAATTAAGTTTATGTGTTTTATGATACATATTATATGACATTAGAATGATTATTTTTGAAACAAAGTCATGGAATGTCAAAATGCAAAGAAAAGAAGGAAAGGAACAGAAAGAAAGAAAAAAATAAGTAAAAAAAAAAAAAACTATAGAACTATAGAATGGTCCAAAAATGTGCCTTTTTATGCAACAATTGTTAGTTTTTTGTTGTTGTATTTTTTTTGCATTTCATCCCAAGTTTAAAAATACTAGAAATTACAGTTTGCTTTGTTTTTGTCTTCTAATTTCTATGTAATACAGTCATCAAAATGTACCTGACAATTTTTATTATTATTTATTTTATATATATATATATAAAAAATAATAATAATCAAAATTACTGTTATGAAATAGTAAAAATGAAAAAATTATTAACAAATAAAAATAATAAAAGGTACCATTTATATATATATATATATATATATATATATATATATATATATATATATATATATATATATATATATAAATTATATATGTTAAAATGTCTCCAAATTTTGGGGTTTCACCAAAAAAAAAAAAAAAAAAAAAACCTGTAAATTATATTTTGCATAAAAGACAGTATTTTTTCGTTTTAAGCAAAGCCTCACCTAGTCTTAACCTTTTTTTTTTTTTGCATTTTTAGAAGCATGCTTAATATCTAAACTCGTTTTCCTAATCAAGTAAGAGTGTCTTGATATCACGGCGTGTAGATATTTGCACTGAAAACAAAGTCAGAAATCAGCTTCTGCAGCGTGATCTGAGAGTGAACATTAAACGCCACAAAAATACTCAAATACAGTCCGCTGCTCCAACTTGGACAACATCACGAAACCTACCAATCTGGTAAACAATGTTTCCAATTTGGAATCAGATTTGGAATTCTGCGTTTGTTCCTGCAGAGCTGCGCTGGTTCTGTGAACGCGTCAGTCCGTCGCGTCGCCGTCTGCGTATTCGATCGACTGCGACGCGGACTGCACGTCGAACATGGGACTATCACTGGTGTCCTCGAAGCTGCTGGACGGGACTCCACCGTTCCCTGTTTCCGGCTCCGTCTCGTATCCGGTGTCTCTGAGAGGACGCAGCGGATGCGCTCCGTTCCGATCCGTCTTTTCCGTGAGCCCGGCCTCACATTCTGCGTACTCGGACTGCGGCGGCGTTTTTTCGGAGCCGAGCAGCGCGGCCCGCAGACGGAGACATGGCTCTGGAAGGTACCCCTTGTAACAGTTGTACGCCAAAGCGGCGAGAAAGAGCAGGAAGAAAAGCAGGAAGAGCAACAGCAGAGCGACGCTGATGTCATCCTGAATCTGTTTCGCCGAGGGTTCGAGCGTCTCGGTGCGCGTCGGTACGTTGCTGACCTCCGGAGGGATGTAGGATCTGGGTTTAAAGGCGACGCTGGGAGGGGTTGTTAGTGAGGGAGCGTCCGTGTGAGCCGGCGTTAGTCCAGAGCCGTCTCCATCATTACCTTCCTCCGGTGTGATCGTAGACGCGGATACGGACGGCACGTTCTCGGGAAGCTCCAGTCGAAGCGTGTATCCCATCACCAGACGGGTGAAGTTCTTTCCCGCGGATGATTCGACGGACCAGCACTCGTAGCGGCCGGCGTCCTCCGGCGTCACGCTGTAGATCAGCAGCCCGTTCTCCTCCAGCAGGAGGAAGCGTGAGGCTTCGGTCAGGACACGGCCGTCCAGCTTCCACAACACCTGAGCCAGGTTTGAGCGCACCAGACACGACAGATCGACAGAAGCACCCGGCTTCACCAACACCTGCCGATACTCGCTCACCGCCAGACGAGCCGCTGGACACAGAGAGAAAACACACATAACAGACGCACAAAAGACATTCGTTTAATCGGTGCTTATAAACCAATTCTTGCGTAGTGAAGAATACATGCAGCGTTTATTTAAAACTAGATCTGAACTGTATTTCACTTCCTAACCCAACGACTCGGACTCGAAAATGAGTTCAAAATAAAATACACAATCGTTGACTTAAATAATAAAATTACATAAATAAAAATATATGATATACTAAATTATATATAGAAATTAATGATGATAATTCAGCTGAAATTACCCAAATGACTAAAATAATAAATAATTAATACTTAATAAATACTTAACATTTATAAAACAAATCATGAATTAATTACATTTATGTTTTTTTATTTAATTTCTGAGACTCGGAAAAAAATCAATCATAATATACATTTTATGATAATATACATAAAATAATTATATATATATATTTATATATATATATATATGTATAAACATATACACACACAAAACACAAAACAAATTATATAAAAAAATAAATTAATTATAATATATAATTTATATATATTTTTAAGTATAATTACTATATATTATATATATATTATATATATATATATATATATATATATATATATATATATATATATATATATATATATATATATATATATATAGTAATTATACCTTAAAATACTTAAATGAAATAAAATAATAAATGATAAAAATATATAAAATGAATAGTAATATATAATAAATTATAAACATTAAAAGCTAAGCGTTGTGTGCCACTTTTACACACACACACACACACACACACACACACACACACACAGACACACACACACACACACACACACACACACACACACACACACACACTCACATGCAAGTCTATCTGATCATTAAATAACAGTGAGAATGTTCTCGTGCGCTCTCTGTACGTGCAGTTAAAAATAAACCTAAACCAACAAAAGTCAGGCACTAAAAGAGTTTGAGTCAATACTGAGGACATTTCTACATGACACACCTGGAGGACATATCCCAGCATCCCCTTTGAGGCTCTGAAACAACTTCCTGCAAAAACATAAAACATAAACACAGAGTTCAGAGTAAACACAGACACACCTGATTACAGATGTCTGGAAAACAGATTCCAGAACACATATTAGAGAGATAAAACACTTACAATCTATATACGTGTGTGTGTGTGTGTGTGTGTGTGTATTTCCAAATAAATATGCAAATACAGTTTTATGTTATAAATTATATGAATTACAATGTATAATAAATTACAAAAATAATAAACCATTAAAAATGATTAAGACATATGTAAATAGATATTATATTATACAATTACATATATGTATACATAAAACACATAAAATTATACATCTAACTCTAAAATTATAAGTACACTATAAAATATTTACTGTATTCACTTCCTGTTTTAAAAATGGAAAAAGTCTGTTTAAATTATGATTATAAAGCCCTTTAAGAATGAATATGCAAGTACAGATACTATTTTATAAATTATAAATTTTAATAAAAAAATCTAAAAATAAAATAAATTATGATGTTTGACATAATTCGAAAATTATTAAGTATATATATATATATATATATATATATATATAATATAAAAATCATTATTTCTAAACAAATATGCAAATATTGATTTAGGTAATATAATAATAAATTCTGAAATATTTAAATAATGAATCCTAAAAAAAATTATAAAGGGATTTATATAAATTAGAAATATAATTATTTAATATTTAAAATATTAAATAGTATGAAAAAATACTTGCAGAAATGTAAATAAAAATACAAAACAATAAATAAATAATAATAATAAAAAAAAAAAAAAAAAAAAAAAATATATATATATATATATATATACAGAAGAAACAGTCGAGCAACATAGAAGGACAGCAGCTTGTGAGTGTTTTGTCTTGTTTTCTCATCAGACTAGTGTGTGTTCATCATTGCTAGGAAAGTTTTTGGTTTAAATTGTGTGTGTCTTACCCTGGTTAAATACGTGCTGAAAGTGGTGCTTGGTTTTGCGTTTGCCTATCGCGGGACTGCCTGGTTTCGATCTGCTAAATAGTGAGGCGTGGCCAAAGCCAGTGAAAGTACTTTAATTAGCTGTTTGTAAAACACTTGTCAGAAGAAACAGTCGAGCAACATAGAAGGACAGCAGCTTGTGAGTGTTTTGTCTTGTTTTCTCATCAGACTAGTGTGTGTTCATCATTGCTAGGAAAGTTTTTGGTTTAAATTGTGTGTGTCTTACCCTGGTTAAATACGTGCTGAAAGTGGTGCTTGGTTTTGCGTTTGCCTATCGCGGGACTGCCTGGTTTCGATCTGCTAAATAGTGAGGCGTGTCCAGCTGACTTCAATTACAGGTAATCAGGCTAATACAAAGCACTAGGTTTCACCGCGGCAGCGGTCGCGGCAACCCTCGTGTGAAGACCGACGAGTGTAAAGACAATCGACTCTACCTGCGCGACTCCACCGAGCAAGGACACTGACAGGGCACTTGAGTATTGCTTTTCTCTTTATTTACTTTTTTGTATAGCCTCTCAAATATATCTTACACTTGTAGTCACTATGTGCTTTCAGATCTCTACTATCACTACTAACACTCGGAGAGCACGCTATGTATGTCGCAGGAAGGCCTGTCTGACAAACCTACACCATGTCCCTCTGACCTCTACTACTATGCTCTCTATTCCAGTTGGTCTCTGGAACTGCCAGTCTGCAGTTAACAAAGCAGACTTCATTTCTTCTATTGCTACTCATTCCGGTCTCAACCTCATGGCACTGACAGAGACTTGGATCAAACCTGAAGATACTGCCACCCCTGCAGCCCTCTCTACTAATTTCACTTGTTCCCACACTCCTCGTACCACTGGGAGGGGTGGAGGTACGGGTCTCCTTATATCCAAAGAATGGAAATTTGATCTTCAGCCATCACCTACAGGTACTGGTTCATTTGAATCACATGCCATTACTGTAACCCACCCTGTTAAAATCCACTTTGTGGTCATTTATCGTCCCCCAGGTCAACTGGGAAACTTCTTGGAGGAGTTGGATGTGCTGCTATCAAACTTTCCTGAAGATGGTACTCCTCTGGTACTGCTTGGTGACTTCAACATCCACCTAGATAAACCCCAGGCTGCTGACTTCAAAACTCTGCTCACCTCATTTGATCTCAAGCTAGTGTCTACTACAGCAACTCACAAATCAGGCAACCAACTGGACCTCATCTACACGCGCTGTTGCTCTGTGGACACCTCTTCAGTTGCTCCACTGCACACCTCTGATCACTTCCTCATTACTGCTAACCTAGCACTTACTCCTGAAGTGGCACACACTCCAACGCAGGTCGCCTTTCGACGGAACCTACGCTCACTCTCTCCATCTCGCCTATCTGCTGTGGTTTCATCCTCTCTTCCACCACTCTCTCAGTTTTCTGCTCTGGACACGAACAGTGCTACGGACACTCTTTGCTCCACTTTAACATCTTGCTTGGACAACTTTTGCCCACTGTTGTCTAGACCAGCACGCACTGCCCCATCTGCCCCCTGGCTGTCTGAGGTTCTCCGTGAACATCGCTCTAAACTAAGGGCTGCAGAGAGGAAATGGCAGAAATCAAAAAACTCTACAGACCTCAGTATGTATCAATCTCTCCTCTCTTCCTTCTCTGCAAATGTCTTCACAGCTAAAACATCCTACTACCACAACAAAATTAACAGCTGCAGTGATGCTCGGACACTCTTCAAGACTTTCTCTTCTCTTCTTAATCCGCCGCCTCCGCCTCCTCCATCGACTCTTACAGCGGACGACTTTGCAGCTTTCTTCACAAATAAGACAAGATCCATCAGTGACCAATTCTCCACACCGCAGACCGAGGACAACGTCACAATGACGGATGCACACACTTTATCCTCCTTCTCCCCACTCTCAGAGATGGACGTCTCCAAAATTCTCCTGTCCAATCATCCTACTACTTGTCCACTTGATCCAATCCCCACTCACCTCCTTCAAGCGATCTCTTCTTCAGTCATCCCTTCACTTACTCACATTATCAACTCCTCTCTTCACTCTGGAACATTTCCCTTAGCATTCAAGCAGGCTCGGGTAAGCCCACTGCTCAAGAAACCATCTCTAAATCCAGCGCTTCTTGAAAACTACAGACCGGTATCCCTTCTTCCATTCATTGCAAAGACACTTGAGCGAGCTGTGTTCAACCAGCTTTCTATGTTCCTTGGACAGAACAACCTCCTGGACAGCAACCAATCTGGCTTCAAAAGTGGCCACTCAACTGAGACTGCTCTGCTCTCGGTTACTGAAGCCCTGCGACTAGCAAGAGCAGCTTCAAAATCCTCGGTACTCATCTTGCTGGACCTGTCTGCTGCTTTTGACACTGTTAATCACCAGATTCTCTTGTCCACCCTCAGAAAGATGGGCATCTCTGGAACTGCTCTCCTGTGGGTTAAGTCCTACCTCTCTGACAGATCCTTCAGTGTGTCTTGGAGGGGTGATGTTTCAAAGTCACACCACCTTGCTACTGGGGTTCCTCAAGGCTCAGTACTTGGACCACTTCTCTTCTCCATCTACATGACATCTTTAGGATCTGTCATTCAGAAGCATGGCTTTTCTTATCACTGCTATGCTGATGACACCCAACTCTACTTCTCATTCCAGCCAGATGACCCGACGGTAGCTGCTCGCATTTCAGCCTGTCTGAGTGACATTTCTAGCTGGATGAATGACCATCACCTTCAGCTTAACCTTACAAAGACTGAACTCCTGGTGATTCCAGCTAACCCATTGATTCGTCACAACTTCTCTATACAGCTGGGCTCGTCAACCATAACTCCTTCGATGACAGCCAGAAACCTAGGTGTTGTGATGGATCATCAATTAAGCTTCACTGACCACATTGCTACAACGACCCGGTCCTGCAGGTTTGCCTTATACAACATTAGGAAGATTAGACCCTTCCTGTCAGAGCAAGCAACCCAACTTCTTGTCCAAGCTCTTGTTCTCTCCAGACTGGACTATTGTAATGCTCTCCTGGCGGGCCTTCCTACATGTACTGTCAAGCCTCTGCAAATGATCCAGAATGCAGCAGCGAGGGTTGTCTTCAATGAGCCAAAAAAAGCTCATGTTACTCCTCTCCTCATCAGGTTACACTGGCTACCAGTAGCCGCTCGCATCAAATTCAAGGTACTGATGCTTGCCTACAAGACGACCACCGGCATGGCACCAACTTACCTAAACTCACTGGTTAAATCCTATGTGCCCTCCAGAAGTTTGCGCTCTGCAAGTGAACAACGCCTTGTGGTGCCATCCCAAAGAAATTCAAAATCACTCTCACGGACCTTTTCCTGGACTGTGCCCAGCTGGTGGAATGACCTCCCAATCCCAATTCGTACAGCTGAGTCTTTACTAATTTTCAAGAAACGTCTGAAGACTCATCTTTTTCGCCTGCACTTGACCTACTAACACCAGTACTTTTCATTTTCTTGTCTTTGTTCATTTAATTAAAAAAAAAAAAAAAAAAAAAAAAAAATCCTGGCTATGCGTTCTATACTAGACTAACTGAGACTTGTCATGGCACTTATATACTGTTGTTGTTCTCTTGTTGACCTGACTGCTTCTATTGTTCTCATTTGTAAGTCGCTTTGGATAAAAGCGTCTGCTAAATGATTAAATGTAAATGTAAATGTAAATATATATATATATACATACATACACACACACACACACCTACACACAGACACAAACACAAACACACACACACAAATACAAACACACACACACACACACACACACACGCAAACACACACACACACACACACACACACACACACACACACACACACACACACACACACACACACACAAACACAAACACACACACACACGTTAGGTAAAATAAATAAATAAATAAATAGCCTGAATGCACTGAAAGTAGCTTAAGATAAAAGCATCTGCCAAATGCATAAATGTAAGTAAATATATATCTTTTAATTATTATTCATATATATAAACATAAAACTAAGAGTGAATATAAGATGTCTGGCTTACATAAAATATATTCAAAAATGTTTAAAGAGTCTTCAAAACCTAAAAGGAAATTCTACAATGATGTGTGTAATAATAATCCATCAGATCAGATCCGAGAGCTGATTAAATCCCGTGTTCCTGTTAAAGTGCGTGAGAAGTGAACACAATGTGAACCAACGTTACTTCTCTTTTCTCACCGTCGGTCGGCATCCTGCTGGAAAATATTAACGCAGGCGGCCGAGCGCGGGTCCCAGGCGCAGTAAGGGTCCCGCGCCAGAACACAGTCCACACAGGACGGGTTCTTCTCACAGAACGCTGTGGGAGACTGAACCACTCCTGAGTCCGATCCAGCGTACAGGAACCGGCTCTGAGAGGGACACAACACACACAGATGAGGAACACACACTCCGTCTGTCTGGCTCCAGCGAAGGACACTTCCTCTCTGCTCAGATTCGATGTGTTTGTGGATCCTGTTCCTCGTGATTCTGGTTCTTACCCCTCGTGAGGAGAGCAGGAGGGTTTTAATCGGCTCCGCGTTCTTCAGCAGCTGGATTTCCTCCACCGTGTGAACCTCGCCGTCCACCAGCAGAGATTTATGAAGAAAACCTTTGTCTGGAAACACATTCAGAGATGGACCGAACCGGGTTACATCAACGGTCAAAACCAGACGGTCACACGTCTCACCATAAACACACTCGGTGAAAATCACTTGAAAATATATCATAGAAAATAAAAAAATACAGTATATGCGAAAAACAAGTATGATTCTTGTATTATAAAACTATACAAAAAAATTACACAAAAAAAAAAAAAAAAAATGATAATGATAAAATTTTTTTTAATTATGATTCTTTTGAAAATATTTAAGAAAAAATATGCAAGTATATATTTTCTAAAGCTATGTACATAAAAATTTAATAAATTATGATGCTTGACCTGATTCTTTAATTATAGAGTATACTATAAATTATTAAGAAAAAAACATATATATAGTTAAATATTGCTGTTTATTCAATTACACTGGTGCCTATAAATTAAAATCATTAATTTTATATGATTTATTTAAATCTGAAGTTATTTCAGAATAAAAATGCAAGTATGAATATTTATATATGGGTCAAAGACATAAAAAAAAAAATGTACAGAATTGATTTTGTGTCCATAGAAAGCACATTCAATGTAAGTAAAATGTCTACTTTTAAGGTTTCAAATAAGTTATTGGAGAATAAAATGTCAAAATGTGGTTGAAATAATGTTATATTGTCATTCAGTGTAACACAATATTTATGCAAAAATTTAAACAACATGTTTATTCTGACGTGTACATATTAAAATATCTAAAAGAATAATGGAGCATATTGAATTGTATTGTGTTTTAAATTAGTAAAAAAACTGGGCAAAACCTAGGATAGAGGCAAATGTTACAAATGTTAAATTACAACTCATTAGTGTTTGGGGTGAAAGTAATTAGTCTTTTATAAATAGATTTTTGTTGTAAATATGCTTGACAAGATTGTTACACTGAATGACATTTTACTGGGTGGCTTCTGTAAATAAGGACAAAATGTATAATATTTATTTTTTGCTTCGAAAAACAAAAACAAAATTGCAATTAAATAAAACAGAAAACTTTTTGCATTTTTTGGGGGGAAAAACTACAACAGTTTAAAGCAGTATTGCACTTTTTTATGCTTAAGAACTTTTTCGTCTTTGACCCATTTACATGATTAAAATATAAAGTATATTATAAGGTATTGAGAAATAAAATATATAATAAAATCTCTCTTCTATATAAATATGAGGCGATCCTGTGCCTTCACACGTGTCTCTGCACACACTCACCGGTGCCGGTGAAAATGACGTCATAGATGTTTCCATCGAGCGCCTGAACTCTCTCGACGGCGATCTGTGTGTAGTTGACGTCTTTGGTGATGAGGCGCGGGCCGTTCCCGATGGGCAGAACCGGGTCCTCCAGCAGAGGATGGTCCTTCACGAACTGAAGCGTCTTGTCGGGCAGCTGGAGCGACGAGCTGATGTTCTGTCTGCGGTTCAGACGGCTGATGCACTGCAGGACACAATCACCATCACACGACAACATTCACCAGAGAGCAGCTCAGCTCCAACTTAATGGGTTCAGTTTTCTTTTACAAACTGCTCATCCTAAAGGTTTAATCAAAAATGTTTTGTTTTTTTTAAATTGTAATAATTTTTGTATTATTTTATTATATATATAACTTTTTTTATTTAAAAATTCTAATTATCTTTCAAATATTTTATTAAATATATCTTTTTTTATTTAAAAATGTATTTCTTTTATTATATATACATATATTGTTTTTTGTTTTGTTTTATTTATTTATTGTTACTTGTTTAAACATTTATTTCCTTAAAATAAGTAAATTTTTATTTGATTTTATTTATGTGTTATGATTTTATTTAATATTTTACATTGTATTTATATTTATTTTTTCTATTGTTATATTTTTTTATTATTTTATTATATATATAACTATTTAAAAATGTTAATTATTTTTCAAATATTTTATTATATATATATATATATATATATATATATATATATGAACATAAACTATATATATATATATATATATATATATATATATATATATATATATATATATATATATATATATATATATATATATATATATATAAACTTTTTATCTAAAAATGTTTTTTAAATAACTTTTTACGTACATTTTTTTAATTTTTTTATCATATATACATATATATATATATTATTTTTTATTATTATTTATTGTTACTTGTTTAAAAATATTTATTTCCTTAAAATAAGTTAATTTTTATTTTATTTTATTTATTTGTCATGAATTTATTTTATATTTTACATTTTTTGACATTTATTTTCTCTATTTTTATTTCACTAATCAAACATCTTTCTATAACAAGTTTTTCACTTTTATATATTTAGACTTTTTTTAATTAAAATTTGATTTGTATTTTATTTCACATCCATTAATTTTCCAAACTGCTTGCCGTACATAATCATCACATGCTTTAAAAAACATATTTATTTATATTTTAAATTATTAATATTTTTTTGTAATTTACTTAATTCTCTCTAGACTCTTATGACTAATTCCCTTCCCAGCATCATCTAATGGAAGGATCCTGTAAGCACACACACACACACACACACATATATCACTGAAATCCCCGTTTTGGGGAAACACTGACCGCTCCTGGTCTGGGACTCGGGGGGATGCCGTTAAACCGAACCCACTTGGTGTGGGACTGTTCCACCGTGGCCTTCTGCATGAACTTCCCTTTGGAGAAAACCTCGTGCACTGAGCTCATGTTATACGCACAGACGGCGGACAGACCGACATTCCCCCTGAAACACACACACACAGGAACATTTCTGAAGAAAACCCCTCATGCATAAAAACAACTATTGATCTGCATTCTTCTGACTCACAGACAAACAGGAACAAGTGAATCAAATACCAGACAAGCTTCAAGTCCTGCTCATCAGCATGAGTCACTAACCACACACACACACACACACACACACAGCCCACCACTGAGATGTGAAGACCCCGTAGATGATGGTGTCTCTCCAGTGCGCTGCTTTCAGAATAAACACGTCGTGAACCACATTGAAGACAAAGTTGAGCTCTGGCATGGAGCAGACCAGTTTGGCTTTCAGAAAGGACGTCCACTTCTTCTGCAGCGTGCGCTGACCGCCCAGATCGCCCTGTTACAGCGACAGACCCCATCAGCTTCACAATATCAGCTCGTCTCATTTACACCAGGTGTGTGTTTCGACAGATCTGGAACTAAAACCAAACTCCGCTCCGAGCGATAAACCGAAAGCAGAAGTCATGCGGTTTCCACACTATTATATGAATGTTTGTGATCTCATTCACTTGAACTGAAGTTTTATTCAGTTAGATCATCGGGAGTTTCACCAGGATGGTGACATGAAGAAAAATAGCGCTATTATATTTAATAGAGAAAATAATTCATATCAGACTCATGGCTGAAAAAGTCTGAAATTTCATTTGGTTTTGTTTTTTAATTCATTTCTCCACTGCATCATAAACTAAACAACCGTCTCCGTCTGCAGCTATTAATATCATTTAATACTACATTATCATTTAAAACTAATATTAATAACAATAATTTCTCTAATTTAGATATGTTCATTTATGGTTGGTCGAATTCATATTTATGCACTTTTATTACATTTTTTATTTATTATCATTTTTATTTTTTTTACATATTTTTGAGTTTTCATTACAATATTAGGTTTATTAATAATTAAAATTATTTATTAATACTTTTTTTGTAGTTTTGTCATTTTTACTAGTTTTTGTTTTAAAATATTAATATTTTAGTATTATTTATACGCAATTATAGTTTTATTCATATTTTGAATGAGCTTTTATTTTTATATTAATATATATTTATACTAATATAAATACTCATTTGTTTAGAACTTGTATTATGTTGTTTTTAAAATTGTATTTTGTTTTTAAATTTAGAAATGTATAAAGATTGAAATTTTAATTAAATAAAAAAATGTTTTAATTTATTTTATTTTATTTGTTTAAAGTTTTTATTATTTTAAATTACCTTTAATTTTAGATTTTAAGTTTTTGTTTTAATATCAGGTTTATTAATAATAATAATATAAATACTCATGCGTTTAGAGCTTGTATTATGTTGTTTTAAAATTTTATTTTGTTTTTAAATTAACAAATGTATGTTTTTTTAAATATTAATATTTTTATATTTTTATACACTAAATTTATTTTATTATTTTGAATTACCTTTAATTTTAGATTTTAAGTTTTTGTTTTAATATCAGGTTTATTAATAATAATATAAATACTCATGCGTTTAGAACTTGTATTATGTTGTTTTTAAATTTTATTTTGTTTTTAAATTTACAAATGTATGTTGTTTTTTAAATATTAATATTTGTATATTTTTATACACTAACATTTTTTATTATTTTGAATTACCTTTAATTTTAGATTTTAAGTTTTTGTTTTAATAAATTTGTTATGTAGTGTTTTACTAGTTATAGTTTTTAAACAGTTAATCATCATTATTTAATAGTTTATATAACTAATATACATTTAATAACTCTTTTATGAATAAAAGCTTCTAGAATAAACATCAAAATTGTGTGAAACTGTCAAAAATGTGACTTGCAAGAATACACACATAACTCTGAATGATTTTCATGCAACAAAAATGACAAGACGTGGTTGCTTTTGCACTGATTATATATAATGAAGAAAATGTTGTTGTCCAGGAGTGAACTGAAAGCAAGATGTTGACAGATAAAGCAAGAGTGAAGAGACGAAGGCAGGTGATCAGATCTGTCAAAGGTGAAGGAGGAAGTTGATTGTTTACCAGAGAAAAAACCCCAAGCATGTGGGACAAATTCCCAGGAAGGAGTCATTTTTCAGCTTTGATTAAAAACCGAAACGCTCTCACCTTACAAACGCGTGCGATTCTGGGAATCAGCAGCTTCCCGAAGAACTCGTACTCCACCGACACCTCGGTGAAGAAGTAGTAGATCTTATCATCGTCTCCGTCCGGACTGTCCTGTCCTTCTCGGATCACATCGGCGAAGACGAAACTGGGCTCTGGACACAGAACAGAACTGTTTCACTCTATATTACGCTCTAGTTTGATTCATACGGTCTTTCTTAGGAATCATATGTGCCTTTATTCATTTTATTCGTTTTTGTGTTTGTTTTTTATTCATATTTGTATTATTTATACACTAATATACTAATATACTTTTCATATTTTCAGTTTACATTCTAATATAAAAATAAAAACACAACATTTTCAGTAATTTTGTTATGTGCTTTAGTCATTTTATTATTTTTTTCCATATTTTTGTATTATTTATACACTTGTTAATTAGTTTTTATTTTAATCGTTTTAAGTTTTAATTTAATTTAATTTATTTAATCCTAAATATTCAGTAATTTTGTTATATGCTTTAGTAATTTTATTCAGTTTTTGTGTTTGTTTTTTATTAATATTTGTTTTATTTATACACTAATATACTTAAATTTTCATATTTTCAGTTTAGATTCTAATATAAAAATAAAAACACAACATTTTCAGTAATTTTGTTATGTGCTTTAGTCATTTTATTAGTTTTTTTCATATTTTTGTATTATTTATACACTTGTTAATTAGTTTTTATTTTAATCGTTTTAAGTTTTAATTTAATTTATTTAATCCTTAATATTCAGTAATTTTGTTATATGCTTTAGTAATTTTATTCAGTTTTTGTGTTTGTTTTTTTATTTATATTTGTTTTATTTATACACTAATATACTTATTCAAATTTTTGAATTATCTTACATTTTCATATTTTCAGTTTACATTATAATATAAAAATAAAAACACTACATTTTCAGTAAGTTTGTTAAGTGATTTAATCATTTTATTAGTTTTTTTTAATTAATAGTTAGGTATTACTTATACACTTTTATTCATATTTTTAAATGAGCTTTCATTTTCATATTTTCAGTTTTTATTTATTTTAATATACTAATAATCATTCTAAATATTCAGTAATTTTTTAGTATGCTTTAGTCATTTTATTCGTTATTTTATTCATATTTTAGTATTATTTATACACTTAATAATATTTTTTAATTAGTTTTTATTTTAATTGTTTCAGTTTTCATTTTTTTATATACTAATAAAAATCCTAAATATTCAGTAATTTTGTTATATGCTTTAGTCATTTTATTAGTTTTTAAACTAATAGTTTAGTATTATTTATACACTTATTAATATGAGCTTTCATTTTAATATATTCAGTTTTCATTTCTTAATATACAAATTAAAAAAAAAAATCAGTAATTTTATTATGTGCTTTGTTAATTTTATTATTTTTTATTAAATTTTTTGTTTTATTTATACACTTATTAATATTTTGGAATTATCTTTCATTTTCATATTTTCAGGTTTTATTTTAATATACTAATAAAAATACTACATTTTCAGTAATTTTGTTATATGCTTTATTGTTTTTTTATTAATGTTTTGAAATTTCTTCTAAAACAGTTAAATTCATACCAATATGAATAAAAACTCTAGAAATATCATATACATTTATAATTTGTATTATTATTTTTTACAATTTTTATATTTTTGTACTATTTACACTATAGTTTTTATTCATATTTTGAATTCAAATTTAATTCTATATTTTCAATTTTTAGTTTTTAATATTAGTTTTATACATTAATAATTTTGTTAATGATTTTATGTGCTTTTGTAATTTTTACTACTTTTTTTTATTCTATTTAGGTTTCATTTGAGTTCTGTTTTAGTTTTTAATTATTTCAACTTTCGTTTAGTTGAAGTTTTTCGTCTAATGGTTACTTTTTATAGCATTTCACCTTTATTTTAATCAACAAATATGTTTTTATTATTTTGGTTTTCATTAAGTCAGTTCAAAATGACAATGATGATGATTTTGATGTTGTTTTTCTTCATGAAATGATCTGAATGCGATTGCACACTAACGCTTCTCTCTGCACACGTCTGTATTCATATGCACTTATAATGCGTGCTGTTTTATACAGTATTGTACCGTTGAGCCAGGACGTTGAATACTCCGTGCGCAGCAGACTCTGAGACGGAGAAGATCTGGAGATGATCGGCTCGCTGCCCAGGAAGTTATACGCCGTTCCCGAGTACAACTCGCCGTCTGAACGAGAAACAAGCAGTTAAGCGTCCGTCAGCACACACACACACACACACACACACACCGAGTGTCCTGCAGATGTGCTCGAGTGTGTTAACTCACCGACCATCATGCTGGTGAAGCTCTGAGCCGGGTCGAAGGAACATTTCCCCCGACCGTCCTCTCCTCGATCCTGCAAACTGAAGCCCTGCAGCGACTGAAGACAGATCAGACAGTAAGACGTGAAGATGCATCTCAAAGTCTGAGTTTATTATAAGATAAAGCAAAAATAAAACACAGAACAGGAATAAAGTACAGATTACAGTCACATGATACAAACCTGACTTCATGGCAACAGAAAGAGGAAACTATTGTATTAATATGCAGAAATGCAGCATTGACAGCATTGTGTTCAAAACACAAGGGAACTTCTAAAAATACCAAAACGTCACAAAGTTTGGCAACAAGTGTTTGTGTTTAATTCTATAAAGCGGAACAACTAGCTCACAAATGAAAAATAAAAAAATCTAAACACTATTATTATTATTATTAACTAAATCCAAAACTTATAAATTGCACAAAAAACAATTAAATTAAATAAATAAATATAAATTGTATATATATAAATTGTATATATATATATATATATATATATATATAAACTAAAAATTGTTTCAAAAATAAATATTTAAATAAAATATTAGATTGCAATTGTAAAATAAACAACAACAATAATAAATAAACCTAAATGTTGCCATGGAAAACAACTGAAACAATTATAAATAAATAACTATATATATATATATATATATATATATATATATATATATATATATATATATATATATATATATATATATAAACTGAAATAAAACTGAAATAAATATATTATAAAAAAGGAATAAAAAGCTAAAGTGCATAACAAAACAACTGAAACTTAAACTAAAATAAAAATTATATAATTAAAAAAATTGAAATATTAAAGAAATATTATAATAGTATAGAAATAACTAAAATAACACTCTGATTTTTTTAGCTTAAATGTAAAATGATTTTATATTCTTCTGTAGAAGCCATGAATCAGTGTCTTTCAAAACCAAACTGTATTTAACAGCTGAATCCTCAGTGTTATTGTTGAGGGGGATTTGAAGTCATTCCTAATGCTAGATATAACTAGATAGTTTACATAAACTTTTTTTTTTTAAATACTTATTTGCTTCAAATGTTACAGTGCAATTCCTCTGGGCGTTGGCTGCATCAGTTCAGGATTTAAAACACTTTCTTGAAAGATATTTTGAAGAAATGGATGCAGTCTTAGTCTTATGTACACACCAGATAATCACAGAGGGGTTGAAACGCGTAAGTCCCGCACACATACAGCGTGTCTTCATCCAGCACTTGCAAAACTCGAATGTAGTTTCGACAGTCCGTCTGTCACACGAGCACAAAACCGTTTCAGTCACAGATCAAAAACAGCTTCAGGATCAAACTTTTACAGTGACGGAATAATCAGATTGAGCTCAATATGATTAAGCTCAGTTTTTCCACATTACCTCTTTAGACTTCCCCTTTAAAATACACATCGCCTTCTCTCTCTCTGGAACTTTCCAATGAAGCTGGAACAGAATCAATATAACATCACACGGGAGTCTTTAAAAGACATTTCAGCTGCTCAGGAATCAGTTGTGTGTTATAACTCTCACCCGGTTGCTCTTGACCGACACGTTGCTCATGTTGAGCTCGTAGACGGCCTCTCGAGCGCCGACATACAGCACGCCGCGCTCCTCGCTCAGCAGGAGAGTCGTGTAGTTAAACACATCCGGCTCCCAGAACTCCAGCAGATCCACATCTGCACAAACACACACACACAGAGCAGCTCACACCAAGCAAAAATACCAAAAATACAGGAAAAAATGTGAAATCGTTTTTACTATTTAAAAAAGCTTGTTTCTAGGGGCATATCTGTTAAAATCTAATTTATTTCTGTGATTTTCAGCATCATTTCTCCAGTCTTCAGTGTCACATGATCTTCAGAAATTATTCTAATATGCTGATTTCCAGCTTAAGAAACATTTCTGATTATTATCAGTGTTATGCACTTCCATTCAAAAATGTTTAGTAATAAAAAAAAAAACTAAAAATTAATAC
The DNA here is from genome assembly GCF_003368295.1 of Carassius auratus. NCBI lineage: Eukaryota > Metazoa > Chordata > Actinopteri > Cypriniformes > Cyprinidae > Carassius > Carassius auratus. The sequence goes on from NC_039288.1 coordinate 18,463,579, forward strand.
TTTTATTAATCAAGGATGCATTAAGTTGATCAAAAGTGACAGGAGAGACATTTAAAATGTAACAAAAGATATCGATTTCAAATAAACGCTGTTCTTTTGAACTTTCTATTCAACCGTGAATCCTGAAAAATAATAAAGCATCACGGTTTCTAAAGAAATATTGTGTAGAACAACTGTTTTCGACATTGATGATAATCAGAAATGTTTCTTGAGAAGCAAATTAGCATATTATTCTGATTTCTGAAGATCATGTGACACTGAAGACTGGAGGAATGATGCTGAAAATACAACTTTGATCACAGGAATAAATTACATTTTACAATAAATTCACATAAAACAACATCTATTTGAAATAATAAAAATATTTCACAATTTTTACTGGATTTCTGATCGAATAAATCCAGCCTCGATGAGCAGAAGAGACTTCTTTCAAAACATTACAAACCTTTCAATATGTTCGTGGTTATAATAAATATGCGGAACATTTTCCAGCGAAGCAAGAAAATACATTTATAGATCTGGAATATTTCCAGCTCTCTTTATGTCTGCTGAACGAATACACAAAAGGAAATAAACTTTCCAAAAAGTATTCTGAGCAGTAGAAATATCCCTCTCCAGCCGGTTGTGGTCGAATCTCTTCCAGAGGAGATCCCGAACTCTATAAAAGCAGCAGATGCTTCACTGCTTTTCATTTCATCTTCAGCACAATAAAACCCTAACATCGTCTGTCCTTCAGTGTCAGCTCAACAGAAGACAGCATCTCCACATGAGCCAATGCTATTACTGCCATTAAATTAACATTAACCAGCATTATAATCATGTTTTAAGAAAGTTAACACGCTAAAGAGCACAAATAACCAACACAAAATGAAGCGGTTGAAGACTTTAGGCTTAATAAATTACATTTACGCACTATGCACATGCATAGATTATGATTTATGAGTCAGTTGCACACTTGTGTGTGTGTGTGTGTGTGTGTGTGTGTGTCAGGTTGCTCGAGACCTCCTTTGATGCTATGTGGTATAAAAAAACCACACGTGTCACTTCCTGTGCTGCTGAAACCAAACTGTACTATATATATATATAGATCAAAAGTTTATAAATGATTTTGAAGATGACTTTTACGCTCAAGGCTGCATTCACTGGATCAAAAATAAAATAATAATGCAATAAATGATTTAAATACTAAATAGCTGATTTCAATGTGAATATTCCTTAAAATGTAATTTATTATGTGTATTCTGTGCTTATTGCACTTCTGGTTAGATGCTAACTGCATGCATTGTGCAATGACTATAAAGTTGAATCAATTCTAATCTAATCTTATTCCAGCATCATTCCTCCAGTCTTCAGTGTCACATGATCTTCAGAAATCAGAAGAATATGATGCTGATTAGAAATGTATTTAGATGCATGTTTTATAGACACAGACCGTTAGACGTCTGCTCTTTTGATCACAGATAGCATCAGCAACACGTGGCACCTGCACATGCTTCACATCCATTACATCTTTTGACGAGAAAACTTTAACCCTTGACTCACCGTCGTGCTTCCATGAGCTTCTGGGAACGCTGGAGGGTCCATGTGTGGAAACTTCCAGAAGCAATCCCAGAAACACACCTAACACGCTCAGAGCCATGTTAGACTCCGGGATCTTCGGCAGCGTGAGGTTTCCTCTGAGAGAGCGACACACAGACACACAGAGAGAGAGAAGAGGACTGTCAAAACCACATCTGACAGAGAACAAGAAACAGAAATGATGCACGATCAAACAGACACCTGTCTGTCATCGTATCATCAAACAGGTTTTACACATTTACACATGCACAGTGTATAAAAAACATGAGAAAAACACTCAAAGGAAATGCAGTAGTATTGGAAGGTGATTTCAAATTCCTACAAATGATTTCCAAACGTGCTTCACTTTACTGTTCTGTGGAGCAAAAGAAAAGATTCAAAGACAGAAAAGAAAACAAACAGAGCGAAGAGAGAGCAATGTAATAATAAGACACAGGAAGCTCCGCAGAACATCATTTCAACATGTGAACATCACAGCTGCAAGCAAAGACAGACAGACTACAAACTTCTGCTCGCAGCTTATATCGGCTCCTCAGAAACAGGCTTCATTTCTTTCGTCTTAATCGGAGAGAGAAGAAGCTTTCACAGAATCCTTAAAACATAGATTTAACAAGAAAGAAACTAAAAAAGTACACACAGTGCTTTTTAAAGGGGAACATCACTGGAAAACTGACTAAAAACAAAAAGAGAAACCACTGTTCAATAACTTATGACATCACTGCTTGACTGTAAACTGATTTAATAATGAAATCTAATCAAAAATATTTAAATATAATAGTTGAATAACATGCAACTCAATGTTTATATGCAAAAGTAGCATACTGAGTGAAATATTATTCTTTTTTACCGTCCTAAAATAACTATAAATATTTATACATTTCCATTAAAAAATACTGAATGCAGTTCTGAAGAAAAAGTATTTTATTTCAACCGATTTACAAATTAAACTGAATGTTAAACTGATTGTTTTTGGTGCCAGGAACTAATATTATAAGCTTGCTTTAAGAAAAAACTCAGCTAAAGTATAAGATATGCACTCTTTAGCTGGTGCACACTCTTTGTGGCTAAAGACATAAAAAAAAAAAAAAAAAAAAAAAAAAGGGTTTGGAAAGAAACCCAAATGAAATCAAACCGACATGACTGAACATCAACACCAGTGAATGATGCACTGGAAATCAAGAGCGTAAAATAAAATAACAATCATTGATCAACATGCAGATGACACACACACACACACACACTCCGGTGACCCTTAATGTACAGACATGTGCTGCTGTTGAAGCCAAAGTCCCTAACATGAGGGTCTGCTGAAGGGGCTCACACAAAAACACAAAGAGCCTGTTGTGTGTGTGAGGAGAGAATTACACACACACAGTAAACAATCAACAAAGACTGGGCCTGAGTGTGTGTGTGTGTGTGTGTGTGTGAGCGCATGACATGGCCTCTCACACACTGCACTTTCCCAGAAAGCTTCATTCACATGTCAGACCTGATTAATTAAACACTGAGTCGGTTCTTCTGTGATTCTGTGAGTGTGTATGGAAAAACATACTAATACTATATCTGCAATATGATGTATGAATACTGTAATAGTACACAGATTTATATGCATAACATTTTCTAAAATCATTAACATAAATGGATGTGAATATAAATAAATATAATCTCTCTCTCTCTATATATATATATATTTAAGTTAAAATATGTAAAGATTTATGCATTATACTGTGTAAATACATACATAATTATTTTTATAAAAATGACGAGAAAACATGGAGCTAATAAAAAAATTACATATATTATATATTTATAATTTAACTAAATATAATTTAATTTAAAAATAATATTATAAAATGTACACATTTATACATATTTGTTTGTGTATATAAAATTGATCTAATATTTGATATATACAATATAATAGTTATATTAATAAAAATATATATGCACTGTTAAAATGTATAATCATGTATATTGTAAAATAATAAATTTTAATATAATATAATGCAACATAATATATAAATAATATAAGTTTTCATATAACTTAAATTGTTACATTCCTACTATAAATGTATACCATAATTATTAAAACTGTTGAATGCACTACATTGCATGTGTAATTGTGCCACTTGTAATTTATATATATAAAAAATATTAATTACACTTTTTGTAAAAATCGTGATGTAATTATGTCATTTTTCACAATGCACCACCTACTTTAAAAAAATATATATATTATGCAAAACTATTCAGTATGAAATGATTAGATGTGACCGTTTTGCATGCAGCATCCAGTTATGGAGCACTTTCAACACAAATCTCTGAGTCTGTGTTTGATATCTCCTCCGGTTCATTAGATACAGACACAGTAGTTCATGTAGCATGCTATTTCAAACACAGTCCACTTGTCCTGCATTCATACTCTTGATGTCTCCAGAATGTGCAGCACCTGTTTGGTGTCCGCCGCATGCACGGCCTCAGAAGCGCAGGCTGGGTTTAAAGGATGGCGTCCGGCCAACTGGGCGAGCATGTGTCCGCTCTCAAACATTCAGCGCCTGCCAGCGGAGACCCTCCTCTCGCTCGGACACAGCCATCGATGCCACTCTCTGCCGACAATACTGCTGCTGACAACTCCCACAATCCCCCTCTTTCTCTGCAGTGTGTGTGTGTGTGTGTGTGTGTGTGTGTGTGTCACTGCGGATCGTTCTTTAGGTTTCTGTTGCTTCTTTCTAAGAATCTGAGAGTTTATCTTTCACCCTCAATCCTTCCACTCCTCTCTAAACATTTTAAATAAAGAAAAAGAAAGAAAAATAAATATTCACCTTCTGCATTTGATGCACAACTTTGCATTTAACAGATGCTTTTATCCGAGACAACTCAAGGTATTTATTTTATCAGCTCATTCCCTTGAATTTGTGTGTGTGTGTGTGTGTATTTAAATATTAAATGTATTTATTTAAAAATACATAAAAATATATAAATAATATAATAGATATATAAAATAATTGTATTTATTATTTTATACTGTAATATAATTAATATACACCAATATATTTTAATAAATAATTACCCATTACCCAATTGCACATGAGCTTGCTACATTACATATTTACAAAATAAAAAACATTTACAAGTTTTAGTTAAAATGATATTTGGTATTTGCATAAAATAATGGCATGTATAAATGTATTTAAGCCCAGTAAGGTGATGCATTTCTGAGAAAAACATGTTGCATGTTGACCTGAAATCACACAGAAACACATCTGCACATCTACAGTCCTGTGACCACAGCAGAATACAGTTACTGATAAAACTACTGCGAAATACTGCGGTAGTTTGGTATCAGATGTGATGAATCTTTCATGATATCACGGCTCTGTGGAGCAGCAGCGTGCAATTAATGCACCATGCAACAAAACACTAGTTAAACTACAGTAGCTATCAGTTCACACTAAACGCATCTAAATACTTTTGTGGTGCCACTGTATGTATGTAAATCTGCTTTACAATATCCTTCTAAAATACAGCGAGCTGCAGCACAGCTACGGTCAAGCCTTAAATAGCGTCAGGACAGGAACTGTAGGTAATGCAAAGGACAGAAAATAGCTGCTTCACATGTAATTACAGCCGTCCATCTGCACAGCGCTGACCTGACCACACCAAAGCCTGACGAAGGGGCAGTCCCGGTAAAAACGTACATTTAGGCAGAGCTACGGAGACCTTTAAAATACACACGCTTTTCATGAGCTGCAGGACGGAGCAGAAATGACATGTGAGGCGCATTTAAGAGGATAAACACACACGCACACACACGCACACACACGCACACACACGCACACACACGCACACACACACACACACACGCACACACACACACACACACACACGCACACACGCACACACACTCGTGTCACTGTGCTGTAAAATATAATGACTACCTCTGCTGAGTCAAATGAAAAACTTCATTTTCAACATCCGAGTGTCTAAACTCTTAAAAATAAAGCTTCCTAAAATGGGTTTTATAGATTGATGACATAAGAGAAGCTTTTTAAAACAACCTTTCAAATTGCTTTCAAATGTTAGAAGAGAACCTACGTTTCTCCCATGATAAAGAAACGTTCAGTTCCCATGATGATATGAAGTTTTTATCATGTCATTAAAGAACCTTTAATGCCTTAAAAGAAACCTACTGTATAAAAAGTTCCTATAATTTAAGCAATCATTTAATTTGAAGGTTCTTTTATGACATCACAGGAACTTAATGGAATTATAGGAACTTAGAGGTTCTTTTAGTGACATCATAGCAACTTAAATGTTCTTTTATGACATCATAGGAACCTATAAGTTCCTATAAAAGCGTCTGCTAAAGATTAATGTGAATGTAATGATCCTATAGGAGAACTTTTAAGTTCCTCTGATGTCATAAAACAAGTTCCTATGATGCTCTAAAAGAAACAAATGTGACCCTGAAGCACAAAAGCAGTCTTGGTAAAAAATTATCCATTTTTCTTTCGTGCCAAAAAACAATAGGATATTAAGTAAAGATCATATTTCCTAATTTAATTTTTGATTAGTAATATGCATTGCTAAGAACTTCATTGTGACACATTTAAAGATAAAGGTTGTCAAATAGTTGTCTCCCAGCCAAATATTGTCCGATCCTAATAAACCACACATCACTGAAAAGATGATTTATTCAGCTTTCAGATGATGTATACTTCCCAATTTAGAAAAGTTGACACTTAAGACTGGTTTGTGCTCCAGGGTCAGATATGATTCCACAAAATAATCAAAGTTCCTATGCCATGAAATAATCTGACTGTGTGGGTAAATGAGGGTTTTGGGTGTTGTGATCTACAGGACTTTGATCGTTCAGGAGTTTCTAATGACCTAAATACAGAAGAGGAACACTATCTGTAAAACAGAAGTCCGGGAGGATAAGAGAGGAACTGATCTTCGATATTCACAGGCTATTAATATTCCCTGGCGGCAGAGATCAGAAGCAGAAGTCTGGACTGTGAAAGACTTTAACCTTGACGAGACTGGACTGTTTTCAGCGAGTGCTGGTCATCATGAGTGTGTGTGTGTGTGTGTGTCTCCACATGCGCTGGAATCTTCAGTTTCTCTTGGAATATAAATAAATCTCACACACTCAGGTTTAGGGGTGGGTTATATTACGACACGAGCAGAGTTTTGGATGAACAGCAATAGAACAGACTGACAAAAAACTCAAAGCAGCAGAAAGATTGGGTTGTGCAAAACAGGATTTTTCTTACCGTTTTATAACAAAACAGCCGTTACATAATCTCACATTCACAGCTTTCAATCCAGTCTACACGGATTATTTACTGAACATTAACTACAGAAACGATTTGTGAAACTAAACCATGCACAGTGTCACAATTCCAGATATTTCAATGCAGTATCATTTTTATTACATTCAATTGTATTCACACATTATTGTTTAAAAACATTAGCATATTACGAATAAATATTAAAACTTAAAATATATATTAATTGTATTCATACATAAATGTACTTTTATTTTCAGTGTTATATATATATATATATATATATATATATATATATATATATATATATATAAAATCTCATACATATAAATATAAAATAAAAATATATCTACATAATGAATTTATATATATATATATATATATATATATATATATATATATATATATATATATATATATACATACACACACACACACACATATATATAAATGACATTTTCAATTTCATTTCCTTTTTATGTTAATTTAATTGTAATGTAATGTTTATATATATATATATACATATAAAATAAAAAATATATCTACATAATGAATATATTAATGACATATATATATATATATATATATATATATATATATATATATATATATATATATATATAACATTTTCAATTTCATTTCATTTCCATTTTATTTTATTGTAATGTAATTTAATGGTTTTATATATATATACACTATATACCATTTATTTTTTATTTTCTTATATTTATATCTATCTATTTATCTAAAATAGGCTGTATATTATAATAATAACAATTATATATGTATATTTATACATAAATAGTCTAATTCACAAAGACGAAATAATGACTTATGTATGCAAAAAAAATTTAATTATATATGGAGAAACAAAATGTTTAGAATGACCCCTTTTTTAAATTAAGAAGACTTCAGATGAACTCAAACACCATTGCAGACAATAAAAAAGCTGAATGAACCAGAAACAGTGTCTCACACAGAGCTGACAGTGAATCAAGCCCCTCACAGCGGGCCGCACTGAAGCAGCGCTTTCATACATCATTCTGTTTCCTGTTAATTAAGGTGCCTTTTTCTGCCCTGACGAGTCTTTAAAACAAGAGTAAAACCCCATGACGCTCCTCACTGTCACACTCCATGCTCAGTATTGTAACGCGGCACCATCTTTAGCATGACAGCGATTTCACGCTCGGATTTAAGGTTCAGGATGGACAAAAAGCCGTTCTGGGCTCTTTTGTGAAACTCCCAGCACCTCCACAGTGTTCGCCTGGGACTTGGCAAACGTGAGAGTAAATGCTCATTTTGACACCCAGACACTGATACAGTTCATTCCAGACTCCTGACGACCCACAATGCAACAAATTCTGGCCCAGAACCGTGCGTCAGTTTAAATACTCACATCCCACTAACAATAAAGTAGCATTATAAGTCACTCTGAACTCTGGATCAAGTTCTACTGAAGAATGTGCTACAAATCTTTCTCATTTCAGATCCACAACATCAACTGTGTGAGAGACTCTGGTGATCTTTCGCTTTGTCCAAGCCCTCAGATGCACTCTTTTCAGCAGCTGGACCAGAAAACGATGTAAAAAAAAAAAAAAAAAAAAACGTAAATAAAAGTTAATAAAATAATTTAAATACACAAAATAATTTAATTAAATATAACTATCTTATAAGAACTATATAAACATAATATATCTAATAAAAACTATATAAATATAACTTTTATTAAATTAAATATCAATAAATAGATTATAAAATTAAATATAAACATAAAAGTTAATAAAATAATTTAAATACACAAAATAATTTAATTAAAAATAACTATCTTATAAAAACTATATAAATATAATATATCTAATAAAAACTATATAAATATAACTTATAAAATTAAATATAAATAAATAGATTATAAAATTAAATATAAACATAAAAGTTAATAAAATAATTTAAATACACAAAATAATTTAATTAAATATAACTATCTTATAAAAACTATATAAATATACATTTTATTAAATTAAATATAAATAAATAGATTATAAAATTAAATATAAACATAAAAGTTGATAAAATCATTTAAATACACAAAATAATTTAATTAAATATAACTATCTTTTAAAATATAATTTTATCTTTATAAAATTAAATATAAACATAATTAAATATAAATAAATAAAAACAAGTAAAAAATTTTTTTTAAATAAATGTAATTGATTATAAATATTTAATACATTTATTGAGCCAGGATTATTACAGTTAAAACTAAAACCATAAACTTTTTCACATGACAAAATTAAAAAAAAAAATTATTATTAAAGAATGAAACTATGTCAGCTGTGTGTCAAAGCAACCTCTGTTTATTTTCATGTAGTTTAACTTAACGCAATAAAGTAACTAATACTGAAATAAATAATTTTAGGCATTTGAAAAAAAAAATTACATTTACCAAAAAGTGAAAAGGGAAATTACAAACGTTAAAACATAAAAATGAGCTATAATTCCATCTAATGATAGTTAAATGATATAATTGCTAGCAAGGTATTGGTTAACTCATCAATAGCACAATAATGTCACTTTATTATAGTAATCAAGCACAAGCTGGATATATATGAGAGAGTGAGAGAGAGACTGAAAAAAACAAACCCAAACGTACAAAAAAGAAATAAAAGGCAAAGAACCATAAAGCCAAAAAGAAAAGATTAAACAAACCCACTCTGTGGACTTTTGCGAATGAAGAAAAGAAGGTAAACTGCAGAAAAAGTAGAGAGAGAAGAAACCTGAATACAACCAAGGAGAAAAAGAAAAATCACTTGGGATGGACGAGAAGGATTTCCAACTCAAGCAGAAGATCAAAATGAGGAAAAAAGAACATGCAGGTTTAAAATGTGGCCATCGGGTTACATGCATGATGTCATCGCATGCAGCTCAGCCAATGAGAGCGAGCGAAAGCCCCAAAGCACACGGGATTTCTGACCTGTAACTCTCCCACGATGCTCGACAAGACCTGAAGATCCGTCCTTCAGAGAGAACTATAAAATCCGCCGGCTGAAGAGAGACACAGAGATGAGGAGAGGGTTATCATGGAGTCACACACTGAACGGATGGACGGATGAATGTTAAAGAGAGGAAACACACAGAGACAGTACACATGAGAGCATAAATGAACATATAAACTTATCTCTAAAATACTAGCACTGATTTGATGTTAAATATTATCGGTATTGGTCAGATATTAAAATCATATCAATTCTAAACTATATATCCAAAGCATTAAGCAGTTAGCCATCTTTATTTACTTAAACAATACAACATTGTCCAGAATATCAGCTGAAACTAATTTTAATAACATCATGTCAATCATAAAACACTCAAGTGGACATTAGCAGCAGCGAATCTGCCTCCGTTCACACACTCGAAATGAACTCACGTGCAACAGCGGAAATAATAATGTGTCACATTTGAAGCAAAGCAATCATAGAGATACAGATGTGGACAGATGCAAGATCAGACATCAGATACTGGATGCCCTTCAAAAGCTTGACACTAAAGTACAGTTAAAAACAAAACAGCAGTAGAGTACTGTAGCATGTTTCGTAAAACACCATTGGTCTAAATGCAAATGTCATGATATCATCCTCGTATACAGGAACAGGAAGTTAATTCACGTTCGGTTTGATATTATAAAAATGAAATCTTATTAAGAAAACTGCTTAAACATCTGCGATTAAAGACTGAGGTGGTTTATCTGGCTGATAAATGCACATGGGGGGAAACCGATAATCGGTTTCACTTATATCTGCGATGCACAAAACACGGACGGAATCGAGGAATCCAGTCATAAAAACGGAATTTACAGTTAAACGCGGAATGTTGCGGAATTTGTACAATTTTGAATGAATTAATCAAAAGTAGGTCATTGCACTTACATCAAATGGACTAATATCTGTAAGAGAGTGACTTTATAAGTATTTTACAGTTTGATTTGTGTAAAACTAACGTCACATCACATACACAGAACTGTAAAGGTACATCAACCCGTCAAAATAAAAGTCCGGTTTAATTTAAGGACATGTGTTTGCCAGAAATGTTCAGCAGAATGTACATGGCCTCCTACTACTACTAAAATTAAACAAACTATTTTTTAAGGAATAATAACACAATATTTATTCCGTGTTTTATTTTATATAGTAGATCCCCTTCGTTTACCAAAAAATAAAAGTTTGCTTAATTTTAAATAATTAATAGATTAATTAAATTAATGTTTTATGCCTTCATTTGATAACCAGAAAAATGTAAATACACAACAGAATTTCCAAGCGGAAATAAAACATTTCAGTGATGTGAAAATGTATACATTTTATTATTTTAATTAATTGGACATGCTTTTTAGTTAATGCAATTTAATTTAACCCTTAAAAAGGAGAAAAATTAAAACAGAAAAAAAAACGCAATCCAGAAAAATTAAAATGGAAAAAACGGAATTTGGAAAAAAAAATAAAACTGATTTCATACGCCCTATTATTGAAAACAATTTACTTATTATTATAATCACTGTTATTGTTGTTGTTATAATTATACTATAAAATACTATAAAATATAATTATAATATATAATATATTATAACAATTCAACTATCCGATAATCGGTTTTACTTATATTTACTGCAAATAATTTATAATTATTATACTATAAAACACTTTTAACAATTAAAAACAATAATTATTATTAATAAATATTTTCATATTTTTCACTTTAATTTTTACATTTTTTTCTATATTTTCTTATGTCACATTGTAAAGTACTTTGAGTTGCATTGAGTTATATAATAAAGGTGCTTTACAAATACAAGTATGTGGAATAACAATAACGATAATGCAATAATAATAACAATAAATCTTTATTAATTATTATTTTACTTTTCAACTATTATTATTGCTATTATTATTATTTATTACTATTACTGTTATCATAGTATTGCAGCCCTACAAACAATACCTGATATCTGATTAAGAAAATTGCTAAAAGTAAATATAAGTAAAACCGATTAATCGGTCCATTTCTATTGAAAATAAACTGAATTGTCAATTTATCTCTGATCTATGATTAGTTTACCCTTCCATGTGCTTTTAGCAAACAGTTAAACCACCACAGACAGAGACTAGCCTTTAACTAACTACTACATCCTTCAAAATCAAACAAACACGCTGAAAATGAACAAGTAGCTACTGTGTTGTTGATTAGTTCTGGTTCTGATTCATATAACTGAGATCATTAACCTTTGCTGAAGAAACAATCAGCTATACACTTTAATGTAGGTCAGAGAGAAAGCGCTCAAGCGTCTGTTAACCGGGACTGAGGCAAGGGGTGAATAAACCAGCCAGAGACAATTACTGCAAGTCATGCGGACGTAATGCCAGCGCACACAAACACAGGCCCCGTCCCAATTATCCATTATACTGCATGCTAATTTCTTCCTGATGTCAGTCCAAATTTGATTCAGTGCTTCATTTGAGTGATGCATCCTCACAAATGTCTGCATATATCAGCATTAACTTCAGATGGATCAATTGGTCAGAAGAGGAAAACAACAACCTGAGAGACTTATTTGGAAAATGTGGTTTAGATATGAATGATGATATTTAGACGTAATGACCTCAAACCTCATTAGCGGAGCATCAGAGCAACTAAAAAGCTACTTTTTACTTTTTTTCAAGCTACAGGTTGTTGTTGTTGTAGTTTTAAAACATTCATAATGAAGTTATCAAAAACACTCTCCTAGAATGTGGCAGTACTGCAGACAGTCATTTTAGTAAATGTGTGTTTTTTTATATAAAAAAAAAAAGTAAAAAAAAAAAAAAAAAAGTTTCAATCAATTCACTTGATTTTTAGGATATTTTAAACAATTTTTAACAAATGAACTTTCACTGAAATACTGCTGTTTATCATTATATTAGTTTAGTTATATTGATAAGTGCTTTCATAATAATAATAATAATAATAATAATAATAATAATAATAATAATAATAATAATAAATGACTTTATTATTTTATTTTACTATTATAATTGTAGCTCCTTTCATACATAAAACACAGCACAGAGAGATTCCCAGGAAGGAATTAGCAAGAAAATGGACAGAAAATAAATATGAATTAAAAAATAATAATAATAAATTGAATTTATTAAAATAAATAATTCATTGTATCGCCCCTTATTAAAAATAAAAGTAATTCACAGGTAAGCATTTTTTTTAAATGACAGAAAATATTAATAAACAAGAATAAATATATAAAATAAATATGTATAATAAATAAATTATAAGTAAATACTTTGTAATGAAGAAAAACATTCATATAACACTTATTTGTACAGCACTGCTTCAGGGTGACAAAAAGAGAAGATAATAGAAATAGAAATGCATTTAATAAAAAATATTTAAAAAGAAACGCTAATACAGGGAATAAAATTAATAAAGAAAAAGGGAAACTGTCTAATAAATAATAATCAAATAATTTATTTTTATAATAAAACACGACAAGCTCTTATCTCATCTTGCTGACCTTCAGAGCATCCTTCCTCTGGTTTCACACACACACACACACACACACACACTCTCGTCCCGCCGTGGCAGTTGTCGGATCTCTTATCAGATCACTGACAGCGGCCTAAAATTGATGAGCTACGAGTCAAAGGTCACGTCACGTTACAGCGAGAGGAAACGGTCGCACGCCGCTTCACACATCACGCACAAAACGTGTCTCCAACATCCGGCGATAGAGCCATCAGTCACGCTCAGAAGAGCCGGAGGAAGTGAAGATGTCACGGGTCGCCCTCTTCATAAAGCAGGACTTCTACTATTGAACACAGAGACGACTATTCGATTGTTGGTGAGCAGATCGGAGAACAAACACGTGTGATTGATGAGAAGATGACGACCGCAGCACTACAAAACTAGAGCATGATATTGTTAGATTTCAATGGCTCAAGCACAGCTCTCAGAGACCGAGATGAGATATTAACAAACTTGAGTTCCCCAGTCCATTCGGTCATTCATCTCAAACCCATCTGAAGAACTTGTATTATTTGTTTCATGCTAAAAATCTTCCCTTCGAGAGTTTACACTTCAAGACATTCAAAGATGTCGTGTCCACTGACATCGAACCTGAGGTCATAAACATAGATCCCATGTTAAGACTAAGCTAGTTTGATTAACTAGCAGGTAACCAACTCAGTCTTACTTTTGTTTTGTTTGTAATTTACTTTAAAAAGATATGCATATACCATTCTTGCAGAAAAAATAGGGGTCTAATATTTATGACTGGTCGAAGCGTGTCTTTAGGACTTAAACCAGTTTTGAGGGCTATAATGGAAGACAATTAATCAAAATAAATCCAAAATCACCAAAAGGCTTGGTGCGATTATTACATTTTCAGCCCCAAAAAAATTTCCGCCAATTTTTTTTTAGCTAATTTTCTGCCAAGCACTTTCCAGATAAAAGCTTGATAGTTTAACAAGTACTTTTAGTTTTTGTTTATATTCTATATTTCACAGGGAAATAATATGAATTTCTTTAGTTTAACATTTTTATATATTTTTTTAATAAATATTTGTACTTTTTAAAATTTTCTTATCACTATTTTTCTAAGTTTTCCTATTTTTTTATTTATAATTTCTTATACTTTTAATTTTAATTTTATTATTAAATATTATATTTTACAGTTAACTATTTCAGCATGCATTTCTTAAGTTTAATAATTTTATATAATAATAATAATAATAATAATAATGATTATTATGATTATTCACCTTAGTTTTTTATTTTCTTATCACTATTTTTCACATGCCACCCATGAGAAAAAAATTGAGCTGCATTTTATTTATGAAAGGTGTTTTTCAAATAAAAGTATTTTGAATATATTTATTCAATATTAATTTATTATTATTATCATTATTATTATTATTATTATATCAATATGAAAATCAATATGATTATATAAAATCATATTGATATATAATCAAATTTCATATTTTATATAATTAATTTTAAGCTAAATTGTGCAGCCCTACAAACAAACACTTCAAACTTTTTTTTATTGCATTTTAAATCACAATTGTGATTAAATTAAAAAGAAAAGGAGCCCTAGAGAAGGGAATGGTTTTTCAGAGAATTATACTCTCTGAAACTTATATTAATTTATATTTTTCTCTACTTCTCATATAAAGTGATTTTGTGATTCAGAAAACTACTCATTCTGGTCATTTTAAAAAGCTAAAAGTCAGTCAAAGTCCCCATTTATTTTCGTCAGCTATATGGAAACGAGAAGAATGAACGATCCTCCTTTTGTTGTTCAACAGAGGAAGAAGTGACTCAACAAAGCAACAAACGAGGTTTATTATCTTCCTCTCGAGTAACTCCAGATTTCCTAAAGACTTCAGGCAACAATTAATATCAGTAAACGATTCAGATCGCAGCTGCTTCCCGTTTGTTCGGCCTGAATCAGAGCTGTTACGCCAACCAGGAGGTGACGGGTCAGAGGAGCTTGACCTTTGACCTGCGCCTAAATCAGGGTCATGTGATCTCGGACTGTTCATATGCTAATCAGAACAATCCAAGAAATGCTTTAATAACTCACTTGTAAATGCGAATTTGGATTTTTTTATGCTTTGAGACGAAATATTAAACCAACTAAATCTAAGCTCCCAGAAAAACTTTTTGCTCCATAAAAGCGGCTGAGATATTTCCTTAAAAGAGCTTTTCAGAAATCAGACTAAATCAGCTCTTAATCCGTCAACCCTATTAATGTGGTTCTGGTGAAATAATTATACAATTATTATAATAAACATATAAACAAAATATTTTATATAATTTTAAATTGTATTTATACTGTTAGGGTATTTATTTAAATATTTAATATTTAAAGATTTAAATATTATTTATTTAAATAAATAAATATTTAATATTTAAATATTATTTATTTAAATGTTATTTGAAATATGTATGTTTTCAAAATATGATTGAGATGAGATGCACAATGCAATTAAATATTGATTCATTTGTGGCATTCGTTTAATAAGGATTAATTTTACAGTAGTTGTAATGAGATGGCACAATACAATCAATTTTAAATGAACTTTTGAAAATTATTAATTTTACATTGATTCAATATTAATATATATTTTTTAATTTAAATATTACTTAAATTATAAAAATATTTTATATATTTTTAGATGCGATTTAAATTTGAAAAATGATTACTTATATATTTATTAGTAACATTTAATTATTTAATTAAAATAATAATTTTCTGAGATAGCACAATACAATTGAACACTTACAGACCATCGTTGTCTCTAAAAATCCCCTTTTAGAAAAGGAAAACACACTTGTATCACAGATTTTCTGCATTTAAGAGTCCTTTCAAATCCAGACCGACAAAAGTGTGTGCTTTTCTTTTTTCTAACATGCATTATTTTCCAGAGAGAGAGAGAGAGAGAGAGAGAGAGAGAGAGAGAGAGAATGGGAGGAAGACAGGCATGCATTCAGACAGACATGAATCTCAAGTAGTTTTGTGTAGAGCGTCTTTGTTCCGGACCCGATGACAGCGAGCATCTCTCATTCTCGTACTCTGTGTTTTCTTCACCTCTTTTTGGCAGCACATTTATCATTCCTCCACACAAACAATTGTGCTGCAAAACCTCAGCGCAGGCGATATAAAGGACGGCTGGATCGGGGGCCTTGGATCAGATGCCGTGCCGGTTGCTAGGTTACCTTTGATCTTTCACGACAACACGTCGTCAACAAGCTCGTCACTTCCAGAAGTCTTGAGGATGATTTGACTTCTGCAGATGTTGTTCATTTTAAGACATGATGAAACTTTATACTTAGCTTGAGGCATTCATCCAATCACAACGCACCGGATAGCTGGCCAATCAGAGCACACCTTTCTTATTCAGAAAGATGAGTCTTTTAAAATCGCCACGATTTAGAAGGCGGGGCATAGAGGAGCAACAATAATGTACATTAAATGGAAAATGATGTGTTTTTTTAACATTAAACCACATAAACACACTGCATTACACCAAATAATGTTCTTTTTAATGACATCATATGACCACTTTAAAATAAAATGCTACATTTACTTAAAAAGTAATATTATTATTACAAATTATTTTAGTTAATAATTATACACTATTATAATGTAAATAATATGATCATTAGGATGAATAATATTAATAACATGATTTTTATTATTTATCAATATTAATAATTATTCTATAAGTTTCACAGGGTTGATATATTTAACTAAACTAAAACCATGATATGAATATTGTTGTTCGTTGTAAATAAAATAAATGGTATAAAATAATAAAATAAATCTATAAAATTAATTTTATTTCAGCCGTTTTATTTGATGTACTAATGCGACTTAAACTTAAAAATGAATACAAATATATACTGAAAAATTCAATATTGATAAATATTCATAAAATTCTATAACATAATAATAATAAAACATGTTTTTATTGGAAATGTGTTCTCTCAATATACAGTATATATATATATATATATGTGTGTGTGTGTGTGTGTGTGTGTTTTATAAACTTTTATAATAGCAATAAGGAGATGGTGCTGTATTTTCACTATAGTTCATTGCACACTGTTCTTCATTCCTTTTCATGACTGCATTCACTGAACAAACATCAAGTTCTCCTCTTTCAGTGTTGATTCCTCAAGATCATCTTTCACTCAAACTGAAACACCATCTAAAACAGACTCAAAACTCAGCAAAACTCAGATTCAGGACTGCTGACACCATTACAAAATAATGGCTATGAACTATTTGCTTATTCGCCTAAAAACCAGGGAAAATACACCAAATGATGTGATGTTTCAGCAATATGTCCAAATTCCAACACTTTCCACAGAATGGAAACCGTGGTTTGTGTGCATGAGGTAGAGAGACAGCTGACAGCCTTCAATCACTAACAGAGACTACATGATGCCTAATGAGATCAAACTGCAAAGACTGGGATTTAATAAAAAAAAAAAACATGAGCTGTGTGTTTCAGTGAAGTGCTGCATTGTGTTCATTTACACACGAGCAGCTCATGGGTTGTTTCAGTTGCTTACAGCATCTGGGTTTATTTATTGTATTGTAATTTATTGTATTGAGGGTTTAAAGTAAAAAAAAAAAAAAAAATATATATATATATATATATATATATATATATATAATTTACAACTATTTTTACAATAGTACTATAAAATATTCATTTTATTAAATATTTTAAATTATATATTTTATCATTTTAATTTATACTAATTCTGTTTACTAATATTAATATTGAATATTTTTTTTGTTCCACAGAATAGTATTCGAGCAGCATATTTAGTATTTTATGTAATATTTTTATAAAAAAATAATAATAATAATCACAGTTAATAATATAACATTTTGTAATTATTTTAAATCTAGTGAAAATTACTTTATGCAAAAAAACTCATATTAATTAATTATTAAATATAATTAATAATAAATTAATCAATAACAAATTAATACAAAAAAGTATTTTCCCCCCTGATATCCTGCAGCCTTATTTGATTTCACTGCGTGGGGAAACAAACCGAAATCATAATTGCATTGCATTATGAATTGTGTTTCTGAGACTTTTCAGCTCAGAGAGTTAAAAAACTTCAGTCAAGCTCTCTGAAAACACCCTCATCTGACCAATACCTCCTGAACACAGTCATCTTTTCCATTCCTCATTGTCTTCTAACTGGCAAAGGCAAGCAGGAGAGAAAGAGAAAGAGAGAAATAAAGAAAGAAAACAGGAATTTGGGCCAAACAGAAAAACAAGCGAGCAGCCAACAAGCATCCAGCGTCAGAAACCTCGACTCTGCCAAGATGGAATGCAAATCAGCTTCTATGCGAATGCCAAACGTCTCCGAGGGGCCCTCGGAGAAAAGACCCTTTATATGCCATCGCTTTCCATGCATTGGACTGAAGACGTAACCCTGCACCCCTGCTAACCTAATGATAGGGACTGAGATCATACAGGAGAAGAAAAATAAAGAGGAAAACAACTACTCACTTGAACGCCATGGCATCGAGCGGCGAATACTGATTCATTAAGAGTCTTCTGGGGTTCACGTCTCAGGCAGCTGAAGATGGAGCAGAGAGCTCTTCACAGATCTGTGGAGAGGACACAAGGACTTTCACATTAGGAGGGGGAGATATTTGAACTTGCACACACAAAGGCTCAGAATACAATCCTAACATACTGCTCGCTGCACAGTGTGTACTTCACATTGCATGCAACTCTTTATGGAAGTCTTTCAAACGATTTAATGCTACATTGTCACATGAATTCATTGTGTTTATTTTGATTTTTTTAATGCAATTTTGAATCTCAATTTCTGGCAGGCTGATCAAATAACAAGTCTAGCACGAAATGGGAATATTACTTCCGATTCATTCAACAGATTCAATCCGACTCACGTGAGCGATTCAAACCGGCTTCCGAAAGCTATTTAACCTGACTCACAAGTGCAATTAAAACACATTACATTTCTATATTAAACACTACATTTTTACAATATAATAGTATTCTTGCAACGTATTTCCTATTTTGTTAAAAATTTTACCTGACTCCCAAGAGTGAATCATTCAGAGTGAATCAGACAACACTGACTCCGATTCAAAACCTGATTTCTGAAACATTGCCAGTGAATCTAACATTGTGTAACCGAAATATCGATTAATATGAATCCTAGAAACTGTGCCAAATCAAGCAGTGGTGCTAAAAAGAGAGCGATATCTTACAGGGCTTGTGTGTTATTTGTTCATTTCCCCTTATATCATTATAACTCCAGCACACTGTCAGCTTCATAAATTATTGAATTTATTATTAAATTATTAACATCAATTTAAATTGATCCTTCAGAATCAGAATCTTATATGTGACCCTGGAGCACAAAACCATCATAAGGGTCAATTTGAGATTTATAAATCATCTGAAAGCTGAATAAATGAGCTTTCCATTGATGCATGGTTTGTTATGGTAATGAGATACAACTATTTCAAAATTTTGAGATAATCCCCTTTAAAGTTGTTCAAATAATGTTCTTAGCAATGCATATTACTAAGTTTTAATATATCAACAGTAAAATCACAAAATATCTGCATGGAACATGATCTTTACCTAGTTGGGCTTCATCATGTTTTTGTGAAATTTTTTTTTATACATTTTTCACGTTTTTGAAGATAGACTTGAATGTGCATGAAACAAACCTAAATTTTTATAATTCATGACTGAAAACATTTTGTAACATGATTTTGATGTGCCATGTAAATGGTAATGCAATGTCGGATTTTAAAATGGGTTTAAAAGGATGAATTTTGAGATTTTAAGTTTTCTGTTGATATATAATTTCTGATGATTTCTAAAATGTGATCGAGAAAAAGGCAACGAGGAAGTCTTTTTTAAACAAAGGTCAAGACTCCTGTTATGATGTAGATTTTTGAGGGTGCACTCACTAATTTAATCTATAACTTTTCCTACATACATTTTTTACAAAAAAACATTGGTAAATTATATATTTGGAAGTCTTAGACCTTTCCAACGATATATAGTTTGTCAAGATTAGATTAGATTTGACTGTAATATAGTGAAGTAATCATAGGCATCCCGTATACGGGACGGGGTGACAGTTAAGGGTTAATCAACAGCATCAATTAATGCAATTACATCACTGTTTAATTGGCTTTTAATTGGTTCTAGATGACGTGTGTTTTTCTGTGACATCACTGAAGTCTTCTGGGAGACAATATGGCCATCGACCCAAATGTTATATTTCCAAAAGTTTCCAATGAGGGTATGAAATTCCTCAACGATTCCAAGGGATTAAATCTGCAAGCAGACGGAAAACACAAGCCATGATTCTCCCAATAGATCACAAAGGTATCCATTTACCAGGCACCATTACATTCGCATTTAAAACTTAAGTTTCAGTTCCACTCTGTAAAGGTTGCATTCAGGGTTTCAACAAAAAAATGCAATTTGCTAAACACTTAAAAACTAGAATTTCACATTTGATTTTATCATCTGGGGTTTGATTGCATCATGAATGCTGGACTTTGAGTGTGAGGTTTGATCCCTTAAATCAAAAGACGAGTTGAGGTGTTTTCCACGTCAGCTATACAAACACATACATGTCGGACAGATGGGTCTTGAGCGGCATGTGTGTGCGCTTTGATCTCGGCTCTCACACACGCCGTACAGAAACACAAACTCACAACTGAAGAGAAAAACAGACTGATTTCAGTGGAGGTTTAAATATGCATTTGATCACATCTGAAGGAGGCGTACAGACATGTGCCAGATAGCCACAATAAACTACATCTTATGAAGTCTGACGGGAGGAATTGACACAATACGAGACTTCACATTTACACATTAATGCAAAACTTGCTTGATTTTAGTGTGTTGCAAGTGTTTGCTTTGCAGTTTATACGGTGTTCAATTTGAGGAATCATGCATGTCTGTGTGAGATATGCATGCAATTATAATAATCTTCAGCATGAGCAATATTAATAGCAATGCTTGACATGCAAAATGACATGCAAACACGCTTAAAAATGAAAAAACTTAACCAATCAATCAACAGAATCCGTAAAACGTTCTCAACTAATTTATTGTGTGCATGTTTTAAAAATAAGCAATAGGCATCCAATAACATCAAGAAAAAACAAGAAACATTACTTAAACTGACCAAATGCTTCCAAATAAACAACCAACAGAACCTATAAAATCTCCAAGTTATCAAATAAACTACTGCTATTAAAATGTGCAATATGCATCCCAAAACATTCAAGAAACATTAAACTCACCAAATGCCTTCTAACATCCAACAGTATCTGCAAAATGTTCATGTCTGCCATGTTAAATTCTCTAATGCATCTAATATCAAAAAAATAAAAATAAAATAAAATATATATAGAAAGAAAAAACAAAAATAGCCTATAAAATGTGCAAGTGTGCAATTAATCTGCTTCATATATGTTAAATTTTCAATATGCATTCAATAACACATCCCATAAAACAAAAAGCATAACTCACCAAGTGCCGGTGAAGACACTCTGAGGCTCAGAGAAGATGACCACAAAATCCACAAAGATGCAGAAAACCCAAGCCAGAATCATTTCAGAGTCTGCGGTCTCATACGTGTCTGTTTGCTTCTAGACGTGTGTATAATTTAGAGTAAATCTGTGATTTTCTGGGTGTCGTAAGGGTTGATGGTTGTGTCTGGCTGTGGAGGTCTGAACACTCCTCCTTCCCCCCTCTCTCACTCTCTCTCTCTCTCTCTCTCCTTCTCTCCCTCTCTCTCTCTCTCTCTCTCTCTCTCTCCCTTTCTGAGAAAAGCATGTGCCAAACATCACAGTCGAGCAGAAACGGCTTTCAGTTGAAGACGGTTTAACCTCAACATTCACTCTCAGTCAAAGCAACAATTAAATATTGATGTCAGATATTAATACGCTCACACACACACACACACACACTGCCTCTGTGACATGTGCAAAACAATAACGCAGATCAGCTGGTGCATGCATGTGTGTGTGTGTGTGTGTGTGTGTGTGTGCATGGCCGTGCACACTTGAGACGGCTGACAGCAGAATAAAATCAATGCCCGCGCAGCACAGAGAGGGCTGGCTCAGTGTTGGCTGTGTTTCTATTGTTTACAGGGTCATGTCGGCTGTCTAACCAGGCCTGGCCAGAGTTCTGCTTTCAAGCTGATCCACTCTTATCGCATTTCTTTCTATCCTAAATTTAACCACTACACAAGAGACGACAACACAGACTCCTGATCAAAACTTGAGCTGACTTCACAAACTGCTCTGTGTGGATTTAGCAATTAAAAAGAGTCTCACACACACACACACACAAAAGATCACAGTAGATATATCAGTAGTGTTTCGATATATATGCACAAAAACATTATCAAACTGATTAACTGTTCATAGCTGAAGCAGATATATACATGCACTTTTTCTTTCGTTCAAACAGCAGTATACAAGTTTTCTATGACAAGTTCTAGAAAAAAAACTTAGAAATTGAATATAAAATGATCAAATATTAAATAGTTTTGAGCTTCGGTTTTTACTGAAGAATGCTAAGTTCAATATAAATATCATAATGAATGTGAATCTACACATTAATACATAATACATCATTATTTTTTAATTTCATAATTTCTTTTAATGTTAAAACAAGTTGATAACACAGAGTTATAAAATTATCAATAATTTACACTGGTTTTTTTTTTTTTATAAAACTGATACAAGAAATTACTATTTCGGAATATTTATTTCAAAATTGCAAGCTTAATTCAATGTAATACCTCCCATTTAATTATTTGTGAAATTATATTTTATTACATTTTACAATTTGTGAATCTTACACCAGTTTTTTTGTCTATCAAATTTCCCTAGATTCATTCAAATTGAACCTCTTTATAAAAATAAATTCACAGATAATTCCCAGGTGATATGAAAGAATCATCAATAGTGTTTGTGTTGAAAACGGTGCATGTACATTTATTGAACTGTGTCTCATCTACACGCCAATCATTTACCCAATTTAATTTGCTTGTCTTTCCTTGTACCTGCCTGCTTCTCTCCGAAACCACCGTTCTGGAAGAACAGCCACAGATTGTGACTCCTTGTTTCGATTTGAAAGGGAGGTGTGCTAGTGAAATCACATCAGTTCTGCCTTTTTATTGAGAAATATAAAACTTCAAATGCATTAACATATTAATATTAACATTTGGGTTAACAATGTTGCACTCAACATTCTAGAACGCTGGATAATGTTACAATGTAACACCAAAGAACACAATGATCCTTGAGCAGACAGAATGACCACGAGTCAGTGTACTACAGCAGATGTTGTTTGCAACTGGGTACCATGTGTCTTTCTGGTCACCACCCCAACCGAGAAGGTCACAGGATTCTCACGAAACACAAGCAAAGATACAGATCATGCCCGTTTTCAGCCAATTCTGCCATCACATGATGAAGAACAGAACGTTTTCACTCAGAAATTGCTAGTAAGTAACGAAGAACCTCTAAGCATTACTGCATCAATCATATCTAGTCACATTGTGCATGATCTGTATTAGCTCACAAGTTTAAAAGTTGAAAAAATGATCCTGTTTTGGTGCAAGAGACCTTGACGAGCTTCAGGCAGAATAACAAATGCATCCTCTCTAACACGAGATGTTTGTACTGACCCAGGAACATTATTAAGGCTCTAATGTAACATTGTTCTCCACTGATCTCCACTGTTTCTTTACAAACACTCCCTTCAGACGCATTTCATCGCTAAATTCATGTTTTACATGTTAAACTCCTTAAACAACACAGAAAACAATGGCTTTAATTAAATCATTCATTTAAATTAATAGTCCCATTCAGGCATCAATGGTCATGAAGAGCATTTAACATCCAAAAAACAGTCATTCTTTATAGTAGAAAAAGGTTCTTTAGATTATTAAAATGTTCTTCAGATTATGAAAGAATATGGTTCTTTTAAGAACGGTTCACTTAAACTTTTTTTTAGGAACCGAAAATGTTTCTTATGCTGTGTTCACACCAAACGCGAATAGAGCGTCAAATTCGCGTCTACCGCGTCTAGTTTGCCGCTTGACCATTTTGAGATCATTCGCTTCATTCGCGCGAGTAATTCGCTTCATTCGCGCGTGGAATTAACTTCACAACAGACGCGAATTCGCGTCATGGGGGGGCTTCTGCCAGCTGAGTTCACGCAGCATTTTCAACCGCCATTTTTATTCGGATAATTTTCAAAATATTACTGTTACTGTGTCATGAAATATAGTTTTAAAAGTATTTCAGGCGAGAATGTAGTTGTTTTAAACTCAGATATGCGGTTTATTTATAATGACAGCGTCTGTTTAAAAAAATGTGTTTCGCCGATCTCGGAGATGACCTCCACACATGATCAGCGGGAGCTCCGTCATCATGTATCCGCCGAGAGCAGCCTCGGCTCGGCTAGACCTTCTGACATTTGCCGCTGACTCTGATGTCTCTTTAGTGGTTCAAGATAAAATATAATTCGTTTGGGGTAAAATGAAACGTTTCTTATCAATTGTCCTTTATTCAATTTATCTATTAATATGTTTTTTTATATACATATATGTCCTTTTTATTCCTTTTTATTCCTGTCTCTATAGAAATATGAACTTTTGTCATATAGCTCCGGTTGACTGCTCACTGACAACATCTGTCGTTCCTCCTTGTTGAATGAGTGGAGAAGGGTATTCCTGCACAACCGGAGGCTGCAGGAACATTCTGTTGAATGAGTGACTCCTAGCAGGCTCCTGATTGGTTAACGCGGCGCGAATTGACGCCAAAGTTGAAATTTTTCAACTCGGGCGGCAGACGCGAATTCGCGTCAAACGCTAAATGCACAAAAAGCACCTTCGCGCTTAACGCGCGTTTCGCGCGAAACGCCCTATTCGCGCGTCAATTCGCGTCATTCGCGCGAACTAGACGCGCGAATGAGGCGAATTCGCGTCTTCCGCGCCGCGCTTAACGCCCCATTCGCGCCGCGAGACCTCCAGACGCGCGTAAACGCGCCTTTGCATTGACTTAACATTGAAATCATTCGCGCCAGACGCTCTATTCGCGTTTGGTGTGAACACAGCATTAAATGGCACTGCTGCACAAAATCCTCTTTCAGAAAGCTTGTTTTTAAAGGAATAGTCCTAGTTTACCACAACATTTTATTTTCTTGAGAATTTACTCAACCTCAGTTCATCCAAAATGTAGATTTATTCATTTGTTGTTTAAATATATCATTCCATCACTTGCTCACCAGTGGATCCTCTTCAGTGAATGGGTGCCGTCAGAATGGGAATCCAAACAGCCGTTAAAAAAAGTTGAAAATATCTTCATAATGGATTTTTGTCTTACACACACACAGCTTTCACACACACAAGTCTCGCTGGAACCTGCTGCTCTAAATGCAAACAAGGAATAATTATTATCATTTCCCAAGAAAGAATTGGCTAGCATTAGTCTTTTCTGGTCAAAAACAACACCCGTGTCCGAGAACTCGTGGCATGCAACAGAAATCAAGTCGACTCGACACAATGAGTGCTTTGAGATGCTTCAAAAACAGCTTTCCCATCAGCCAATAAATCCATTACCTCTGGAATGAGCCTGTTTCAGGAATCTGAGGTTAAAATGATCATCTCACACAAGCGTGAGTCTCATCCTGTGACCCGACACAACCTGACGCTCATTTAAAACCAAATTCAATACACGTGTTTAATGGGCTCAATGTGAATGACACATAGTGCATGATGTTATGCTAAAAAAATCGTCAGAAAGTCTCTTTCACCAATTTTTCACCACAAAAATCAAAACATCCAACGTGTTTTCCATTCAAAGAATTGTTTCCATTCATTTCAAAAAGTAGCAATCTGGGTGGTTTATTTCAAATCTCTCTGGCTTTAACTAATGCATTCCACTTCACTTTGACCTCTGACCTCCAATTACCAGGAGTTTCTTCACATGCCAAGAAATACATGGACACCGGAGGATAAAGGTCAAGGAAAAAGAAAAATGTGTGTGGGCCTAAAAATTATAGAAGAGAAGAAGAACAGGGAGGGGAACGTGCACAAAAAAAAAAAAAAAAAGTCACAATTTCTACAAAATATCAACATCTCAACATTGACAATAATCAGAAATGTTTCATGAGCAGCAAATCATCATATTATTCTCATGTGACACTGGAGACTGGAGGAATGATGCTGAAAATACAGCTGTGCATCACAGAAATAAATTACAGTTTAGCAAATATTCACATAGGAAGCACTTATTTTAAATTGTAATAATATTTCACAATTTTACTGTATTTTTTGTCAAATAAATGCAGCCTTGATGAGCATTAAAACATTAAAAAATCTTACTGGCTTAAGTGTATACAATAACATACGATATTTGCAATAAGAGCTGCAGATTGCGTCGACTATGACATCTATCTATAAACACTGCTCCCAACAACAACATTCAACATTACACAAAATTAATTATTGATGTGTGTAAAACATGTGCATGAGCACCAAGGTAAGATGCAGTGACACACAGCGCAGTCCTGTCAACTGAAGCGAGACGCTCTCACTGGCCTCAGGGCATCTTTGTTATTACTCAACCCTGTTATCGATTACCAAGCACTGCTCGCTTGCTGTGAGTCTTCAAGAACAGAACCAGAAACAGCAGCCATATGAAGAGACCCTACGACTGATCTGAGACCTGTGCAGGTGTTGGGGCTACATAAACGAGCCCTTGGTCAGATTAGAGGGGTAATTATTCTCCAGAAAGGGCGTCCTCCTATCAGTCCATGTCCTTCTCTACGCACTCCTCTGGGAGATGGAGGGATGTTGGCAGCGGGACACAAAGCATGACTGTGTTCGGCTCACAAATCTCACTTTTGTGAAGTGAAGGAACATTAGACGCAGTAGACGGGTCTTTTTCAGCATCCACAATGTGGACGGAGCCTTAAATCAGGGTCGGACAGCGGAAAGGGCATCGATGTCAACTCTGGTCAGATTGCATTTCACTAGCATGAAGAACGCGGTCGAAGCTAATGAGAGACCCCTGCTATCGCTTCCATTCAGGTCTGAAGATGGTCAATCGCTGCATTGACTTTTAAAGCAGGAAGCTGCATGCAAAAACATTGCTTTTTCATGCATTAGGCAGTTTTGAGATTTGGGGTTTCATTAAGTGGAAAGTTTATTTACTTGCATTTGTAGATTTCAATTTCAGTACATCTCTTTAAGGCTATGAGTTTTTTTTTTCTCTCCACTTTAACAGCACTTGCATGCATGCACCAAACTTTACAGTTTTATTCCTACAGTATCTACATTCTGAATGGGTTTGTTCATATATCATACGTCTGACTTTTTACAACACTTAATTCCAAAAGCATAGTCAAATGTACTTTTTTTTCGGCTGTTGACAGTATTTTCTAATTTATGGAGTGATAAAAAGAGAAATGCAAATCCTTACAAAACTCTAATATGACTACATATAATAAAATAAAAACCAGGCTTTATCCAATGTTCAGATTTCTGTTTTGGAAACATATGCATATTGTTGTATATTTAACTAATGCATATGCATATTTAGACACAACATTTAAAAAAACTAGTAATACAAAAAAAAAAGGCAATTCTTATTGCAATCAATCAACTAGGAAGCTATGGTGATATCTAGTCATTTTTATGGTGACCATGAAGGCAGGTCACTGTATGTGCCATCGACATGAACCATGTTTAGAAGAACATACACTATATGACCCGTTCAGGAGATCATTTCCTCATTAAAAATGTCCCGAGGGTCTTATTTAACACCAATGAACCCAATGGGGGGTGGAGAGGGGGATTGCATCTGCTCAAATATTACAGCACATAATGAGATCAAGGTTACGCTCAAAATAAATACTAGATTACTGCACTGCACACTATTTAAAAAAACTATAGTATGTGAAACAGCATACAGGCATTTCTAATAGTAGTATGCTACACTGTTGTCACATGACCTCATTACACACACAAAATATTGTCAAAGACTCAGAAATTATTTTTTCTCTCTCCAGATTAGTTGATTATTCCTTTGATTAACATAGTAATAAATCATGACTGTGACTTCTGCTATTGATTTTTTAGAAAAAAAGTTTTATTCAACTTACCCTAAGCCTTTCTTATAAAAATACTTAGTTCCCAAAAAAAAAAAAAAAGAAAAAAAAAAGAAGTGTAAATAATCATAATCAGGGATGCAAAGGCGTGTAGACTTCCAGAAACTTTCCAAAATTTCCCTCCAAAAAATCCTGTAAAGTTTGCAGGAATTCACCTGAGATTTTTTGCCCCTTAGCAAACAAATGATGATGATAATGACACTAATACGAAACAATAGTGTAACAGCAATGACTAGTGCTGATTATAACCAGAAATGCACTTGTATTAGGTTACGTCATCTTTCTTAACTTTTCAAATGAGTTCATACTAAACTTAAGAATTAGTTTTAACCATTTTTATTTTGAATAACATTATCATGTTTATCTCAAACAGATTCACAAAAGCATTTCAGTTTTAACAATTAACAGCGAAATACCAAGCAGTCCAAGACTAAACTATCATTTCAGAGGTCAGGGTTTAGGCATCAGGGGTCAAGAGGTCATGGACACACAGGCGTTCAATGATAACTCAGGGCTATATTCTTCCACTCTCGAGCCTCTTTTACCAGCTTCTATTTTAGACGGCCTTCAGGCACCTGCTCTGAGATACGAAAGAGTCACTCTCTGTGTTTCTACGAACAAGAGGAGGATAAACAGGGGAAAAACAGACAAAGATACAGGGAAATAAAGCATTTCTGCATTTAGCTGACATATGTCAGTGCGTCAAATGTCAGCTGACTGCACAAATACAATATAACACACAATACTTCTACTTTAAACAACATTTTTAGACTATTGCACATGCAATTATGAAACCAAATTATTCATTAAAACTCTGCGTGCATGTAAGATTTTACTACTTGTATATTACTTATAATGCACATCACATGACTCCTACAAAACAACAAAAACCTTAAGTTCATATCTATGTTGTCACCAAATACATTGCTTACATTTGCAAAACCTGACCAGTTCTCAACTAGCAATCGTAGAAAACGCACAAAGAAAAAAGCTTTTCATTTTGAACTAGAAGCCTCTTTTGTTGTTCTGATAAAAAAAAGTGTGGGATAATTTATGCGAGTTTGACTGCAGACCTCCACATGACCCTAAAATGCCAGACTAACATTAAAAAACACAACTAATCAAACAGTGCGACAGATCCAGGTTAACCATGTTAACTGTGTCTGAATGAACTTATGCAAACAGTTAAAGTGAACACGAGAGAACAGCAGTCGCTGTCAGCCAATGAGAGTTTGTACTTTAAAACAAGCGAATATTTCCCTTTTGTTACATTGTTTCAGAACCAAATATAAAGTAACACTGAATAAAGCCGCAGCGGAGGGGGAAACCGGGGCGTATTGTCGTGTAGAGGAGGAATAAACCTGCTGTAAACGATCCAGACGCGGAGGAACAAGTGCAGCTCAAAGTCCTCAAAGCTCTCGAGAGCAGAGACCATAGAAACCGGAGGAAAACAATCGTGAAACCCTGAAAACACAGCGAATGACTCCCGCGCAGACAGACACTCACTCACCCGAGAGACGTCACGAGCTCCGCTCCTCCGCGCGCGACTCGAGCGCTTCGAGTTTAAAGAGTGTGTGAGAGAGAGCTGATGCCGCAAACTCTTTCTCCCTCTCAGCACAGCAGTGTGTGTGTGTGTGTGTGTGTGAGAGAGAGAGAGAGAGAGAGCGTGCCAGTAAATGAGATGCTTACAAACGACACGATATACGTGTGAAATATATTTATTTCAATATATTATATTTTTTATTTGATACATATTATATTTTAAAGCATTGATTGAAATGTTTTCGTTAATTATATTAGGATTTTATGTTTTTCTTAGGAAACATTATTTTTACGAAAGTAACTAAAGGATACAATGTAACATCATATGTTAGAAAAAAAATACTTTAGTTATAATAAATATTACAATTAAAAATTTTAATAAATGTAAATATTATTTGATATTTTATTTATTAGATATTATTTAATATAGTGTTCTTGCAGCGCAAGTGGTGAAGCATTGTTTTAGCGAACACAAGGTTGTGGGTTCGAATCCCCAGGGAACACATGATAGGTAAGAATTGTTAGGATAAAAGCGTCTGCTAAATATTTATTTATGTTGTTTATGGAAATTGTGTGTGTGTGTGTGTGTGTGTGTGTGTGTGTGTGTGTGTGTGTGTGTGTGTGTGTGTGTGTGTGTAAAAAAAAAAAATCACATTAGAACTTGCAGCAGCTTGGTTAGTTACTACAATCATAAAACCCGATGAAAGTTTGTTTTTCTTTCTTTTTATGTTAAATATGTATTTATGTGTATAATCCGCCTTGTTATTATGTGCATGTTCCAGCTTTCTACAACAACAATAATAAAAACTCATGAATTGTCTTTTTAAACAAAACTGTTGAGTGAACGATTCAATGACTCATTCTTAATGACGGTCACTTTCGTTTCTAAATGAATCAACTTTTTTTTAAACAAATCTGAGTGAATGATTTAATAAATTCTCATAATACAGTCACTTGTTGCTACCTACAGGTGTAACTGCGAAAACTGTGGTAAGTGGCTCTGAAAAATCCATAAATAAAGTTTTTCAAAAATATTTTTACAAATATTAAAAATATGTATATTTTATCAAAATAGAGTATTTTAGTCAGCCTTGTGATAATATTATTTATCTATTTTAAAATGTATATTTTTTAAATTTATTTTAAAAGCTAACCTGTGGTCAAAGTGTTATATAACCTCAGTATGTGAGGATCCGTGTGTTCGTTTTGACCTCTCTGTCTCAGCTTATGTGCCTTTACATTACAGTGGAAGTTTATAAGATATAAAAAGAGGGAAAAAAAACATTTGTCTCTTTACAAGCAAGCTGGAAGAAATAAATGAAAGGCCCCTTGTCCGAAAGGTCAAAGGTTATGTGACATTTTCTGCCCGTGGAGGAGTGAATCCAAAACATGAGTATAGAGGACAGAGCAAGCGTTGTCTTTTTCCAACACATTACCATTACTATTCATTTTATATATTTGTTTGTTTTATGAAATTATACATGTATTTTATTTTATAATTTTTTTTGTCAGTCATAAACATATTTCATGGCTTCTTTCAAAAAGCTAATTCTCATAACCTGCGTGACCTGTGCTGTTATCCATCAAACCTTCCTCTGGCTACTGGAAATTTAGCTTTGATGATCCATGCAAACTGCTTCCATCTGTTTTCACGTCTTGTTTGTGACCCTTTAATCTTCTTTATCTGTTACACCCTGATCGGCCGAGCTAGAAGAATTTTAAAGAGAGTGATTTGAGGTAATGACGCTCCTTACACAGATGCAGAGCTGAAAGATCAGCTGTAGTTAACCGTGTGCTGGTGAACTGCTCTGTAACACAGATAACGTGTTTGTGTGATCTGTACGTCACGCTCTGAGTGCTGTGTGTAATGTTGATCGGTCACATCGTAAACAGTGACACATACACCTGTGAGGTCACAGAATGTGTGGTATTTTATGATCAGATCTGACCTATGTGCTAGTGATCTGGTTGTGTGTGTGTGTGTGTGTGCAGTTGAATGGGTTAAATGCAGAGCACAAATTCCGAGTATGAATCACCATGCTTTGCCATATTATTGTTTTGTGGTGCATACAAGCACATACAGGACTTCTGAATAGAGTTCTTTCTATTATACCCAGCATGGAACATTTGTAAACAGAATCATACAGTTCGTATATGATGTATAACTTCTACTATGTATACAAACTATTAAACATCTCTCACCTGTTTCCATTTCAGCTGCTCTTGTGAGCGGCTCAGGGTGAAATGGATCCACCGGGACGCAGAATTATCCTCAGACTCGCCCGGAATCCCGATCATGGAGATTCCAGCAACAATCAGGGCTCCAGAGAGGAGTTTTCCGGCTTCTGCAATCCTAATCCTGGTTTAAACCACAAATTCAGGACAAAAATGATCAACCGTGTCTTACACCTGTAAAATTAGAAATTTGAAAAAAAAAAGATTTAATTTGGTATGCATATTAATAATTTTATAACATAAAATATTGTTTATGTTTGATGAAATATTTCTAATAATAATAATATAATATATTTATTATAATTATTATCATGCACCCTAAGGATGTTGTTGAACTTAATAAATAATGCAATTATTAATCTAATAAAAATAATGTAAATTTTTTACGTTTAATGTGTAATAAGGTTGACAATAATAATTGTTATTATTATTATTATGATGCATATTGAAGAAGTTGCAAGCTGTTTTTCAGCAGGAGCCAGTTCAGAGACAGACAGAGACAGAGGCGCTGGAGAGGATCTGGTTTCAGTCGAACATTCCTGCAGGATTAAACTGTCCTTGAGTCAGTCAGACACCAACAGATGTCATTACTGAATTATTGAATTACACAGCACATTTCTACACAGTCCAGGTGCAATAGAAGTATAGGAGTCTAGTTCACGTGTGGAGATGTTTGGAGCTCGTGCTCCATCTAGTGTCGAAGCATCATCAGGATTATCTATTATTTATGTTCATCATTTTCATTAGAAAATATGTTATATTCTTTAGACATCTTTCACAGATTATAAGCAAGTTTTTTTAGGCTTTTAGGTGTTATATATTACTATTATTATATTAAATATATTTACAATATATATTAATATTACAATTAGATAATTTTAGTGTTCAATTGAAAATATATGATCAAATTCATAAATTATGAGCACGTTTTTCCAGCAATTTTCAGGTGTTATATATTACCATTATTAAGTATATTCATACTTTAAAATAAAAAAATATTTTGTAAATTATTTATATATATATATATATATATATATATATATATATATATATATTTTTTTTTTTTTTTTTTTTTTTTTTCAAGACATTTTATTGTACTCACATTCAGCATTAGAGTTCAAAATATTAACACATTTTTACATCCATGAGGGTTTTTATCATTTCAAGCAGGGTTTGTAAAATTTATTAGATACAAATAATTCAGATGAGGTATTATGATTAATCTTTGTTATTCATTATTTTATGTGGCCCGGTAAATTGAATTGATATTATTCCCTGAAAATAAAAAAGAACAGACACTCTTTAGAGTCTTATAATGAAACTCTTTAATAGCAGTACATCTGGATCCAGAGCGAATCCACTTCAGTTTCCATTCACACTGTACATGGCACTTTTTTCTTTCTTTTCAAAATAAAATCAGATATATCTGAGATATTTGGCCAGTGGCAACACAGACACTTCGACAAAATGAATTTGCAAGATCCACAACCAATCCAAACGCATTTCAGAACAACATCACACGCTCACAATAATGATACATTCATCTTTCAAATCAGGATTAACAAATCACTGCAACACAAAGTATCAATATTCACATGCATGGGTGCATTTAACCACAAGATATCACACGTTTTTCAAATTTTTCATATAGGCCAAATGATTTTGTAAAAAAAAAAAAAAAAAAAAAAAAAAACAAGACCGGAATTTGTTCAAACTTGTACATTAAATAATAATAATAATAATAATAATAATAATAATAATAATAATAAATACCTGTATGACACTGAATACTCTTGTCAGCTTAAATAACACCCAGAAAATCACACAACCAGACAAAAAAAAACATCTACAGACAGAAAATAATGTTCATTAAATACAAGATATCTACACATACACATGAGGAGACATTAGCATACACATCTGACAATGCAAAATAATGTTTCAAACTCAACAGGCAACACTTTACAACATTTAGACGAGTACAGCAAATGTTTTCACCCATGATGGGTTCAAAACAAATTACTTTCCTGACATACACACAATAAAATATTATTAAATTAGGCCAGAAACATATGTATACCCAAGTCCGTGAATGCAAACTCCATCTGTAATATCTCAGTGTTGACGCAGCGGACTAGTTTACTTGTGTGGAGTCTGTTTCTGGTGTTTAGTGTATACTTCAGTGCATGTAGACAGCAGCAGCAGAGTCTGTACGTCATAAAGACCAGACCAGGCTGAATGGCTTTTTATTTTCTAGGATGCGGGCGTTTCATATGGAAGCCCATTTACTGTAAAAAAAGGTAATTGCAACTTTTTATCATACAATTCGGACTGTTTTTATTTTAACAGAATTGCATGATATAAACTCAATTGCAGAAATGCAATGAAAAAAATCACAATTGCAATTGTGAGAAATATTCGGAATTGCGAGATATAAACTTACAATTCCGACTTTTTCTGTCATCATTGTTATATAAGTTCAAAATTGCGAGAAAAATTCAGAATTACAAGAAAAATTCTGAAATGTGTGTCAAAACTTGCAGTTGCTTGTTACAAAGTCAGAACTGTGAGATATAAAATCAGAATTGTGAGAAAAATTCTAAATTTATTTCTTGCAGTTATGATTAATAAAGTCAGAATAGCAGGAGATTAACTCAAAACTGTAAAAATGCAAGAAAATCTGAATTACTAGATAAACTTGCAATTGTGAGAAATAGTCGGAATTGCAAGATAGAAACTTGCAACTCTGACTTTTTCTCGCATCATTGTTATATAAATACACAAATGCAAAAAAGTCAGAATTGCAATAAGTGTTAAAAACTTGCAGTTGCATGTTACAAAGTCAGAACTGTGAGATATGAAATCAGAATTCTAAATTGTGAATTTATATCTCGTAATTCTGACTTTATTTCTTGCAGTTATGATTAATAAAGTCAGAATAGCAAAACATAAACTCTCAATTACAGAAATGCAAGAAAAAAATCAGAATTGCGAGATAAACTAAATAGAAACTCACAATTCTGACTTTTTTTGCATCATTGTTTTATAAATTCGCAATTGCGAAAAAGTCATAATTGCAAGAAATATTTCAGAAATGTGTGTCAAAAACTCGCAGTTGCGTGGTTTTGCGAAATACAATCTAGCAATTCTGACATTTTCTCTCATTATTGTTATATAAATGTACAATTGCAAGTTATAAAGTCAGAATTGTTGTTCATTATATAACCTTGCAATCATTAGAAACTCAGAACTGTGAGACAAACTCCCAATTGCGAGAAAAGGTCAAAATTGCGAGAAAAGGTCCAAATTGTTAATGGCGAGATATTAACTTGCAAAAAAATTTAAAATTGTGTATGATAAAAAGTCGCAATTAACTTTTATCTTCGCAGAGATGGGCTTCGATGGTATCACGTCCTGTCATATTGCACAACTGCATGTACGAACTTCCAGTGGAATGTGATGAAACACAATATTTCCAGCTATTGGAGCAGTAGAGCATCCCAAAATAAATCGGACACACGCTCAGTTCTGCTGAACGATGGATCGCTACAACCTACGAGAAGCTGACGGGAGGGGTTTACAGGAAGGAGGCACGGAGAAAAAGCAAAGGCCATTCAGTTTTCCGAGGAAGATTTGCACATGGAAGCGTAGCTGGGTTATCAAGACGTCTTTAAAAGAGAAAAACACCAAATGAAGTCCGTTTGGGCTAAATCGATGACAAGTTCACCAAGGCAAGAATGAAGTTAAAGCGTGTCGGTGTTCGTCTGTTAACTAAATCTTTATAAAAAGCAGAAAATGTAAACTGGATAATCGTTATCGTCTTGTTTAAGAAATATTCCGGTGGAAGCCACTGGAGAATCAGACCAATGCTAACAAAAAAAGCTAATCTCTACATCTCTAAATGACCTTTTTTTTACTCTCGTTTGGGTTAAAAAGCATAATTTAAAACCAAAAAATTAACACTTTAATATAAAAAAAACCCAACATTAAAATCACCTGAATTTTTTTTTTTGTGTGTGTTCAGCTAAAAATAATAAAGATAAAATAATACAATAATACAAATTTAAATAAATAATTAAAAATAATAATAGTGCCCACCCAGATTAGGTCAAAAACTCACCGTCTAAAATCGAATTTAGTTTTGATCTAAACTGGGTACATTTCTAAATGAACGAATAACACACTTTAAATTAACAAATAAAGCAAACACATCGTCGTCGCCTCCACCTGCACCCTGAGCGTGTTTCTGTGATGACTCAGGGTCAGAGGTCACAGGTGTGGTGGGGTCACATGAGGACGTTGGAGCGTGTGTCGGGGAGCCGCAGACCCACCAGGCCTCCAGCGACCAGCACAGACGACGCCAACAGGATCGGGATGGATTTCGTGATTCCCACCAATGACCCAAATATTAGATTCCCCAAGACTGCGGCCAGCTTACACATGGAGTTACAAAAGCCAAAGCCAGTTCCTCTGCAGGAGACACAAACACAACCAGTGTTAGCAGGATTAGCAGCTTTCTAGTCAGCTTTGACATCTTAAGGTCTTCACTGCTTAATATTCACTCGTAATTTCAGCTATAGCCAAACTATATTTTAACCATTTTTTGGGCGCAATATTTTACATTATTTAATGATCAGACTAGACATTTCACTTAAGCAGAGAAGTGTTCATGTTGCACAAAATAAGGATATTATTGCATTATTAGTATGCAATATTTGTATGATTGGATTCTATTTAACACAACTGTAAAAAATAAACAATACAAATAAACAATATTAATAATAAATAGTTATAATTCATAAAAATTATTAAATTAAATAAATATTAAAAAAGTATATATTTAACACGACTGATAAAACTGTAAAATATTTAACAATACAAATGAACAATACGAATAATAAAGTATAAATCATAGAAACTATTAAATTAAATAAATATAAAAAAATTATATATTTAACAACTGATAAAACTAAAAAAACAATACAACTTAACAATATAAATAATAAAGTATAAATGATTGAAACTATTAAATTAAATAAATATAAAAATGATATATTTAACAAAACTGATAAAATTGTAAAAATAAATAATAAAAATAATAAATTAATACATTTTTATATAAATTATATTTTAATGTGATTATAATAACATAAATTACATTAAAAAACAACAGCATTTATCTATATTAGCTATAGAAATTATATTAAATGCAGCATAGGGAGATCTAGAAACAACAAAATAATTTTAATTTAAAAATGTTTTTAACCTTTTTAAACCTATTTTTTAAATGCTAATACTTACATTCATTAGTTTTAATTTGTTTTAATTAATTCTAAGTATATTATGTTATGTGCTTTTTCATTTGTATGTTTTTCCTTGCATTACATTTTTTTCCAGTTTTTTATTTTTTTAAGTTTATTTTCCTTTTTTTTTTTTTTTTACTTATTTCAGTCATCCGCCAAAACTTCTCTAAGTTCTTCCTTTAATATAAAAAATAAATATATATTTCATTTCAATCAAACATTTTTAAAAGGCTTTAGTTTTAGTTGATTATACCAGCACTGTAGCTTGATGCATTGAGTAAAGTTGATTTGAGTCAAGTGAAAGCATCTTGCGATCCGTGATTATAGTGATTGTGTGTATTTGTGTTCACGCACCTCCTGTCGGTGGGATACAGTTCGGCCGTCACCACGTCCAGTGAGTTCCAGGCCGATATACTGAGTCCGTTATAAAGGCAGAGCATCGCTATCATCATGGACTCACTGGTGCCGAACCACAGAAAGAAACAACTGATGCCAGACAACACCATCGAGCCGCCTGAACACAACAACACAGCAACATGAGGATGTGGTGAATCTGGTGAAGTGATTGGTGGATCTGATGAAGTGTCTGACCTAGCATGCTCAGACGGCCCACTTTATCCATGAGGAGGGCCGAGACGATGTTGCCTGGCAAGACGGCTAGCGTGCCGAGGAAGTTGATGAAATACACCCAGTACGCGCTGTAGTCGTCATCAAACGTCATCTGGCAGCCGGTCTTGTTGTGCGCAAACGTGGAGTTGATCACAGAGGAGCCGATGAATTTCGAGTCGTCGATGTCTGAACGAGAGAAGAGATATATGACACACAAAACCTCTTTAAAAACCTACAGAGAACAGTAAAGTGATGTACACAGACAGGCAGATGTTTAGAGCAATTTACAGAACAATATATATATAGACAGACAGATGCTGTGCTGCCCCCTCTGGTCACAGTTTGAACTACACTCTGTTTCTTTCACACTGGAGGGTCTTCAGGGAGTTTAACCTATGAGTGGGTTTGAGCGTGTGCAGCAGATGTCCATCTCTCACACTTTCACTCAGAATTCATTTGCAGCTTTCTGTAGCAGCTCTGTAACGGCTTCATTAGAGACGTGAACTCAATTTCCCATGAGGCCTCTGCACGGTCCGTGTTTGTGTGCGTTCTGCTGAGTTGTGGAGATAGTGGAAGTGTGTAAGGTGGCTTTTCCTGAGTCAGCCGGACCCTGAAATGACCCTATCTCTGTCTGCTCACACACACACACGTTTGTTTTTGTGTAGTAAAGTGTGTTCATCCCATAGGTGTAATGGTTTTTATACTGTACAAACTGTATATTCTATGGCCCTTCACCAACCCTACACCTAACCCTAACCCTCACAGGAAACTTTGTGCATTTTTACTTTCTCAAAAAAACTCATTCTGTATGATTTATAAGTGTTTTGAAAAATGGGGACATTGGTTATATCCTCATTTTATATTTGTATGAATATAATTGTAATTATAAAATCATATATGCATATTTATTATTAAAATATTGTCATGTTTTTTTATTTAAATTAAAAAAGAAAAGTTTCAGTTTTATGTTCAGTTTAGAACACTGAAATTGAAAAATATATTCTAATCAAAATATTAAATTAGAATATAAATAAATAAATATTTATACATGAAAAAATTTAAATAATATGTTATTTATATATTAATATAATATTCTGCTAATTATTGAAGAATATTTATATTTTTTATTTTTATTTATAATATTATATAGTATTATTTATATTATTGTCCTGATTTTATAGTATTTATTTATATTTAGAATATAGAATATAATATATATATATGAATGCTAGACCATTTATTACTATTGCACAATATTTAGAAATTATATAATTACAATTTTAAATAATCAGTATATACATATATATATATATATATATATATATATATATATATATATATATATATATATATATATATATATATATATATATATATATATATTATTTTTATAGAATATTTATTTTAGACATATTGGAAATATTTATATCACATTGTGATTGTTTCTATCAGCTGACATCCCTAAAATGTAGATAATTAAATCTCAACACACTCGTACCTGTATTATAGAAGAAGGCTTCTATGATGGTGCAGTTCTTGAAGAAGGAACCGATGGAGCTGATGTCCTCAAAGTAACAGCTCTGAAAGCTGGAGTCGATGAAACTCACAGACTTAAACTTCATGCCAATGAATCTGAAATAAAGGACAGGACACGATTAACCAGCTCGAAGAACAGCATACAACCACATCATACCTTGAAATGTTAATGAGAGAGAATCCACATCAGTTCAATCTGCATCTGGAGCCAATAAGGAAATAATCATCTCAATTGCTTCTTTAGGTTAGCAACTGGATTCAATGGAGGTCAACTGTTTGCTGAAGTCTCCAGCTTCTCCATTTAGTTGTTTGTATGATTTATAAGTTCTGTCATCGTGATTCATGTGTGTGTCGTCTGATCTCATCTGTTCATAAATGAGCATCACAGGAGCTGGACGCTACAACAGCACGATAAGAGCTTCATCTGCAGGAGCGAGGGATGAGCGAAAGAGAAGGAGCAGGAGACAATAAACAAAAAAGAGAGAGAATCAGAGCGAAACTCAAAGAAAGAGAAAAGGAGGAGAGATAAGGGCGTTTTCATTTCCCAGCCCTGCGTCTGGATGAGACATTACCTCAACGCCGGGATGTTATTTATGAGAGAGCGATCGGACCGCTGAGAACACACACACACACACACAGATGACTACTCAGGCCTCTCAGAGTTCACTGGAGAATGAAATCTCACTTTTATATCAAGAGAAAAACTCCATTCTCCTTGCTATTTTGAAATAAGAGCTTGATTTCTAACATTCATAACCCAAAACATCCAATTACTGAAACGAAATCTTCAGGAAATCTTCCTAAGTATGACATCACAACCATGAGCTCATTAACATATGACCGCCCACATTTACATATCAACACCTACAGCCAATCATGTTCCAAGTGAACTTATAAACCTATGTGAGCTTAATTAGCCATGAAATAAGAACGATTTTATCTGTGTCTCAGAATTGTGATATAACCTCGTAGTTCTGAGAAAAGAAAAGTCTGGATAAATACACTTTTGTGAAAAAAAAACAGAATTGTGAAATAAAAAGGCATGATTAATTGTTTTTTTTTTATTCAGTGGCTATGACAAATTCTTTACAAAAATTAGAAGAAAAAAAACAGAATTGAGGAATTTAGAGTTCAAAGAAAAATCTCAGAAATTTTAGGGAATAAGTCTAAATTTACAAAGAAATTAAAAATAAATAAAACAAGAAAAAAAAATGGTTCAAAATAAACTCCGAATTCTAAAAAGAGAGAGAATTGTGAAATACAAACTAAGGATTCTGAAAGAAATTCCAAGGAAAAAGTCAGAATTGCAAGATGTAGATGCAGAATTTATATATATATACACTGCATATGAAGAACTGTGAAATGTTTATAACTTGTAATTGTGAGATGTAAACTCTTTGTGAGAAAAAAGTAAGAATTGTGAGATACTTAGTGTGTCAAAATGTTTTATTATTCCCATTTATACCAATTCTTCTTCTTATAATTCAAATGGACAATGTTATCATGAAAGCACAGCAAAAGAACAGCATGCTTATTTGTACGGAAGGTGAAAAACTAAATTATGATTTTTTTGGTGCCAAAAAAAAACCTTAATGGAGATAATAAGTGTAACTCACTGTATACACTGCAACACAAGTGCAGAATCCGATCTTTAATATGAGAGACAGACACACTGTCACACACACACACACACACACACCTGTCATTGATAAACACTCCGTTCTTATGGATCTGGTTCTCCAGGGTGAAATTAAAGGTGAAATCTTCGATCCTCTCGTTGTTGTGGATCTTCACACGGGACGCGTACTCGTCCGCCTGCAGGTGCTTTATGACGTCAGGAAACCAGACAGACAGACCGTAGTACCTGCACACAGGAAGTGACATCATCAGAGAGCTGAGTGACTAACAGGGACAGAAGCTGGCTGAGGTGTGTGTG
This sequence comes from Carassius auratus, assembly GCF_003368295.1. NCBI lineage: Eukaryota > Metazoa > Chordata > Actinopteri > Cypriniformes > Cyprinidae > Carassius > Carassius auratus. The sequence goes on from NC_039288.1 coordinate 18,505,388, forward strand.
TGTGTGTGTGTGTGTGAGACACAGGTAGGTGGTGACACCAGCCCTTAGTTAATTAATTTCTGCTCGTCAGCAAATAATTAAACAGATGAAAAAAAAAAAATTCAGTACAACTAACTGAAATAAAATAAGTTTAAGGTCAAGTACTAAAACTACCAAAACTAAAACTGAAATAAAGTTATATAGAAATATTTCATAAAATGACAAAACCATATAACAAAATGACTACTTGAAATAAAATAAATTATATAAATAATAAAAACATTATAACATAGTTTTTTTTGTTTAACTTGATGTACTAAAATAACAAAAATATAAATACAAAATAAAATCACAAATAGTACATATACACACATTAAAAAAAAACAAGAACAAATAAAAATGTTAAAAATACACAACAAAATTACTAAGAATTTAACAAAAAATTTAATTCAAACTGAAAAAAATGTAATTTAAATATTATTTATTTATTATTAAATGTTTAATATATTTTAATAAATACCATTAAATATTAGAAATATTTTTTATTTATTTTTTTTATAATCACTACTCTTTAAAATAAATAATAATTCATTATATAAGCAGTAATACTACTAAATAATACTATATAAATATACAAATAACACTGGTTGGTATGAGCACACTAAGTATAGTTAGTACACACTAAGAATTAGTCACAATGACTTTGACACTTGACTTTGCAAACAAATCTTGTGCCATTAATATATTTCATCAATCTAACTTGGACTTAATATACGGATTTCAATTGATTTCAACTGTACACTGGGTATTTTACAGATTAGATCATGACTCGTCCAATCTGGTTTTAGAGCTGGAACTATAGAATAGAATTTCTACTTCTATTCTACTTTAGAATAGAATAGAGTAAGTCCCAGAAAAGCCAGGTCAGTGTGATTTTTGTGAGTAAACCAGGCCGTTGCGTACACATGAGTGTTGATATAAGCCCTCCTACAGAGCTCTGTCTCTGAGCCCATCCATTCAGGCTTAAGCTCTAACAAATACAGCAATTAAACAGTGCTTGGTCCCCCTCATGCAGCTCCACCCCTGGGCCTAACCACTGCAAGACAGCTACTTTAAACACAGGGATTACAACAACAACACTTCATTACACTTCCAGAAAGAAGAAAAACAGCATCTTCTGATCAGAGCGAGGCTCAATAGAATAGAATAGAATAGAATAGAATAGAATATGATGATATTGTACTCTAAATGGCACAAACAGTGTGTGATCACTATAATCACGGATCCAATGGGTGATAATGTGTTTATATTCAGGCCAAAACAGTCTCACCCGAAGGACAGCGAGAACCAAACCACGGCCAGCTTCACAGTGTTGTCCTTGACGGGGTAATCCCAGCACTTCATGAACGTGAGCCAGATCTGCACACACACACACACACACAAACACACATACACACACACACACACACACACATGTTGCTGAAAATTCAGCTTTGCATTACAGGAATAAATAATATTTTACAATATATTAAAATAGAAATCAGTTATTTATAATTATAATAATATAACACAATATTACCATTTTTACTGTATTTTTGATCAAATAAATGCAGCTTTGATGAACAGAACAAATCACAAACATAAAAAAAAAGATCCTAGAGACCCAAACTTTGGAACAGTAGTATAAACTGGATCTACAGGAGATGTGCACGCTTGTTCACTCACTCCGCGCAGTTCTCTCTTGATCCTGAAGAAGACTTTGGCCACAGGGTTTGCTGACTCGGACTGCATCTCCACCAGCTCGTCCAGCTGCCTGGGGATCTTTATACGGTTCACCTGCAGGGGGAGACAGAGAGACGAGCGCAGGCTGAGAGACTGGGGTCAAGAGGTCAAGCTGGTGAGTGTGTGTGTGTGTGTGTGTGTGTGACTCACAGTAAACACTTTCTCAGGCTCTCCGCGCGCACGCATGTTGGTGTCATGAATCTGTTTGAGGACCATCCACGCTTCGTCATGCTTTCCAATCTGGAGATGAGAGTAAGTCATGTTTTTTATACAGCACTTTTCACAACACACATCGTTTCAAAGCAGCTGTTAAGAAGTGTTAAGAACATAAACCATTTGCAATCACAGGAATAAATTAAATTACTTTTTTAAAACATACATTTAAAATAGACACCAGCTAATTTAAATTGTAATAATATTTCACAATGTTACACAAAAATTCCTTTTTATAACCTATAACAAAATGACCAAAACGTTGACTAAAATCAATATAAAAATCAATGTAAAATTTAAGAAAAATATTAAAATGATATAGAAATAAATATAGAAGAATAGTTATAACAATCGTAAAATATTATAATAATAAAAAATGTAAAATAACACAGATTGGCACACACACACACACACACACACACACACACACACACACACACACTCGTTACCTCGAGGTAGAAGCGAGGACTCTCTGGCATGAATGTGAGTGCCACGACCGCCGAAACACAAGGCAACGCACAGACGACCACAAACACACGCCAGCTGTGGAACTGATACGCTGAACCCATGCTGAAGCTCCAGCCTACACACACACACACACACACACACTTCTCAATGTAGATGTCTTATTATGCTCACACATCATTTTCTACTTTAACCAGTTGTGTGAAATTTGCTGAGAGTGATCTTAGATTATTTATGTATAACTTAAAAGCACTAAACACACATATAACAAAAGCAATGTGGCATCACCAGGATACAACGATGTTATCATATAATATAATATCATATAATGGTACTTTTGATATACAGCTTGCCATATTTACATGATACTCAAAGAATAAAACAGTGATACCAACAAAAAAATAAAAAAGCATTACCATTTTAGCTTAAACAACAACAATAAATAGATATGATTGTACCATGGTAACATTCCCCAAACACTGGTACAGTCAAATCTTCAACATTTCACACATTATCACAGTTTATTCGCTATAATGGTAATAAAATATGACAAGAACTCAAGTCCATCTTGATGATGTCAGAAAATATTCCTGCAAAACATTTGCTATCCTCACTGAAATAAATGAACTATAGTGTCCTGCACCCACTAGTAAAAAAAAAAAAAAAAAAAAAAAATATATATATATATATATATATATATATATATATATATATTATATATTATATATATATATATATATTATATATTATATATATATATATATATATATATATATATATATATATATATATATATATATATATATATATATATATATATATATATATATATAATAAAAAATAATGTCTACATATATATTATACTTTTTAGTTTATTTTTAGTTTATTTTGTTACTTTAGTTACTTTAGTACTTCTACTCAGACTAAATAAAAATGAGAAACGCTTCATTGGTGACTAGCTGAAATAAAATAAGTGCAAGATTATTAAAGTTAATGTTTATTTATTTTATTTCAAGCAATGAAATGTTTTATTTTGTATTTTTATGGTTTTAATATTATTGTTAGTTACCCTGCACCCCATGATGATTTCTTTTGTTATTTTGTTAGTGACGCAAGGAAATGTGGTTTACACAAAAGTGTTTGAGGAGCCTCTGCAACTGAATTTCACAGTGAATAAGTTTGTTGTGAGTGTGTGTGTGTGTGTGTGTGTGTGTGTGTGTGTGTGTGAAGAGGAGTCGATTAAGAAAGCCTGCAGGAGTAATACTGCTGAAAAACACACTCTCACTGAAAAATAATCATTAAAGTTGGTATCATTTTCCACATGGCTGCTGCTCTCTGATGCTGCGCTGAATGTCTAGAGGCGGAGCCGCACCATATGGTGTGTGTGTGTGTGTGTGTGTGTGTGTGTGAGAGATGGAGCCGAGTGCAATGCTTACAGGACAGCTGCGGGGAAACAGAGAGTAAAAATGAATGTGCCTTAGAGGACAGAAAGGCCTTAGACCAGAAAAAAAAGCTTTAAAGGAAGATCCTGTCATTATTTACTCACTCTCCTCTCGCTTCAAACACAAATGGAGTTTAACACAGTTCACACTGCTTTGTTCAGTTCAGTGACAGAAGATCTATGACAATTGAAAAAAAGTGTATTTTATGGAGTATTTATTTATTCATGCATGTTTTCTTCGCTATAGCGCCAGCACTTGAAAGTCTCTGCAGTTTAGCTGATGATGCAAGAATGCACTATACTGTATGAGTGGTAATATCACACACACACACACACACACACACAGACACAGAGAGAGAGAGCACACAGAGAGAGAGAGCCCTGTAGTCTTTAGGCACTAATGTCTTCTAGATTCTAATGCGATCCCTCACTCGTGGCTGTAAAAGGGCCGTCGGGGACACAGAAACATCACCGCAGAGATTAGACTTAATATCACACACTTAAAGCTGCTCGCTCTCTCTCTCTCTCTCTCTCTCTCTCTCTCTCTCTCTCTCTCTCTCTCTCTCTCTCTCTCTCTCTGTCTCTCTCTCTCTCTCTCTCTCTCTCTCTCTCTCTCTCTCTCTCTCTCTCTCTCTGTCTCTCTCTGTCTCTCTCTCTCTCTCTCGCTCTCTCTCTCTCTCTCTCTCTCTCTGTCTCTCACAGACTCAGCCAATGTGTCATGTTCATCTCAGACGTGTAGCTTAATATTCTCTACACTCATTACAGGACTGCAGCGCACTGTGTGTGTGTGTGTGTGTGTGTGTGTGAGGAATAACCCCGTGGATTTGTGTTTATCAGTCACCATAGAGAATCTCATTATTCAGATTATGTGTGTAATGGAGTGTGTTCATAGACCAGTGAGTTTACAGACACACACCAGCACAAGACCAACATCACACACACACACACAGCTTTCATCACAAACTAGTATACATCAGCTGAACTAGTCTGAACATCACTGACTAATGTTGGTTTGAGCTGGTTACCAGGACGGTGGGAATGGTTTAGCATCTTATCTTAACCAGCTAGTAAAAGACTAGCATTGTTTGTCTAAAAACCACACCTTTCAATTTAAGGTGATCTAAACTGGTCTGAGAATTATTATTATTTTTTTTTTTTACCAGGAAAAGATAAAAAAATTGAAAATATAAACTATGTTACTAATTCCATACACCTTTAGTTTTTATAAAATAAAATAAAATAAAATAAATATAATAAAAACAGTTGGAGTAAGGTTTTCCGTTTTTAAAACTTCAAAGTAGAAATACAGAAATAAACTATTTAAAATTTAATAAATGTAAATAAAAATATAAATAATATAATATATATGTGAAATGTGAAAATATTCAATATAATTCTAAAATATTCAAAACACAATGCATTATCAGTTTAAACATAAATACAAAAAAAAACAAAAAAACATTTGGAGTAAATATTGTTCAAGTCACAGAAAAAGAAGTGCATAAATAAATGAATATTCACTCTAAAAAAATGCTGATTTGTTTCAACCCATCTTTGGGTCAAATATGGAGAAAAGCAAATATTGGGATGCAAATTTTATTAAAACCAATTAACCCAAAAACTGGGTTATTCCATATTTGACCAAAGTTGGATTGAAACACCCCAGCATTTTTTATAGTGTGTGCTTACACAGGTTAAGCTGGTTCAAGAACAATTATGATCTTAAACAGCTAATAAAAAAACTAGCATTTTACTGTATTAAACCAAATGTATGTTGGTCTTAACTGGTTTAAGCAGATGAAAGTGAAAATTACAAAATATATTTGAACAATCTGATAAGTTTGAGCATGAATGAGGCGGTCGTGCTGCAGTAAATCTTCAAACTAAAGCTAAATCCACACACTAGCTTACAGCTAGCATCTCTTAAACAGTTTGAGCGGCGCTAAAGTCTCTCTCCTGCAGCGATGGAGTCATTCGGACACACACCGCTGCCTCCTGACCACAGAAGTGCAGCTAAAACAAGAGCCGCTAATCAATTGACCTCAGTATCTCTCAGAAGATACTGTTCTTTCTGCTCCTGTTTACTCTCTCACGGGGAATCATGCATCAGTTTCTGCTCATAATGAGATGATGAAGGACACAGAGGCTTCCCGTTAAACAGAAGAGCACCAAACGCCTCCCGCAGGATCAGTTATCTG